>NW_027199342.1:0-33285 GCF_038502225.1 Cherax quadricarinatus | reverse complement strand
CTGAGGGCTACTGAGGACCACTGAGGGCCACTGAGGGCCACTGAGGGCCACTGAGGGCCACTGAGGGCCACTGAGGGCCATTGAAGGCCACTGAGGGCCACTGAGGGCCACTGAGGGCCACTGAGGGCCACTGAGAGGCACTGATGGCCACTGAGGGCCACTGAGGGGCCACTGAGGGCCACCAGCACATTAACCCTCCCTGGAACAAAGAATTTATTGCACTCTGGTAATACTGGGAGATAAATGCTAAATGTCAGAGTATCTGAAATCGATAGAGTTCTTGTTCCAAGGCATTGGAAATACTCTCATCTGGTGCTACGTTCATGGTCCTGAACCCCTCCATCTCCAGTGTTAATGGTCCTCAACCCCTCCAACTCCAGTGTTAATGGTCCTGGACCACTCCAGCTCCACCATTCATAGTCCCAGACTACTCCAGCTCTAGTATAGTATCCATGGTCCTGGACCACTCCAGCTCCAGTTTCCATGGTCCTGGACCACTCCAGCTTCAGTATTCATGGTTCTGGACCACTTCATCTCAAGCATTCATGGTCCTGGACCACTCCAGCTCCAGTATTCATGATACTGGATCACTCCAGCTCCAGTATTCATGGTCCTGGACCACTTCAGCTCCAGTATTCATGGTCCTGGACCACTTCAGCTTAAGTACTCATGGTCCTGGACCACTCCAGCTCCAGTATTCATGATAATGGATCCCTCCAGCTCAAGTATTCATGGTCCTGGACCACTTCAGCTCCAGTATTGATGGTCCTGGACCACTCTAGCAGCCTCTTTAGTGTCACAGAGAATTATCCTAAACACAAAGCCGGAGACAACACTAATTCTCTTTCACTCTCTCTCTCTCTCTCTCTCTCTCTCTCTCTCTCTCTCTCTCTCTCTCTCTCTCTCTCTCTCTCTCTCTCTCTCTCTCTCTCTCTCTCTCTCTCTCTCTCTCTCTCTCTCTCTCTCTCTCTCTCTCTCTCTCTCTCTCTCTCTCTCTCTCTCTCTCTCTCTCTCTCTCTCTCTCTCTCTCTCTCTCTCTCTCTCTCTCTCTCTCTCTCTCTCTCTCTCTCTCTCTCTCTCTCTCTCTCTCTCTCTCTCTCTCTCTCTCTCTCTCTCTCTCTCTCTCTCTCTCTCTCTCTCTCTCTCTCTCTCTCTCTCTCTCTCTCTCTCTCTCTCTCTCTCTCTCTCTCTCTCTCTCTCTCTCTCTCTCTCTCTCTCTATCTCTCTCTCTCTTTCTCTCTCTCTCTCTCTCTCTCTCTCTCTCTCTCTCTCTCTCTCTCTCTCTCTCTCTCTCTCTCTCTCTCTCTCTCTCTCTCTCTCTCTCTCTCTCTCTCTCTCTCTCTCTCTCTCTCTCTCTCTCTCTCTCTTTCTCTCTCTCTCTCTCTCGCTCTCTCTGTCTCTCTCTCTCTCTGACTCTCTCTATCTGTCTCTCTCTCCCTCTCTCTCTCTCAATCTCTTTCTCTCTCTCTCTCTTGCTATCTCAGTCTCTCTCTCTCTCTCTCTCTCTCTCTCTCTCTCTCTCTCTCTCTCTCTCTCTCTCTCTCTCTCTCTCTCTCTCTCTCTCTCTCTCTCTCTCTCTCTCTCTCTCTCTCTCTCTGTTCTCCTTTTAAAGTTTTCTTTACACTTGGTTTACTGGATTACCAGTAAACAAGGTTTGACAAGGTTAAGGATCCCTAGTTTTATTGACAAGTTATTTACAGGTTAAGGATCCCTAGTTTTATTCACAAGTTATTTACAGGTTAAGGATCCCTAGTTTTATTCACAAGTTATTTACAGGTTAAGGATCCCTAGTTTTATTCACAAGTTATTTACAGGTTAAGGATCCCTAGCTTTATTGACAGCTATTTACAGGTTAAGGATTCCTAACTTTATTGACAAGCTAAGAGCTGTTACCTACATCAGCTCATTTGAAAGCATTTTTATTGTTATGAGACATACAAGTAGGGAACAGGATGAAGTTGGAGCCATTTGTGGGCCAGCTGTGAGCCATCTCTGGGCCAGCTGTGAGCCATCTCTGGGTCAGCTGTGAGCCATCTCTGGGCCAGCTGTGAGCCATCTCTGGGTCAGCTGTGAGCCATCTCTGGGCCAGCTGTGAGCCATCTCTGGGCCAGCTGTGAGCCGTCTAGGGGCCAGCATTAACATTTGATCAACTGACTTTATCTCGTTGACATCATAATGCTGTACAAACGTGTTCCAGAGTCGAGTCATCCTGGGGATAAATGATCTCAGATGAGGTGATGTTCTGGAGAAGGGTACAGAGTAAAGTTGCTGCTGGCTGCCCGTCTTGTGGTGTACAAGCTCACTTCTGGTTGTCCTCGGAGTGGATCCAAGTGTGGTACTTTGACAATATTGGCCTTGTACATAACAGTAAGGCCACCCACATCCCTCCTGTGTTGAAGACTCTGCTGAAATGACAGATCTATCCAGGATGGGTCCAGGCGAGAGATGAGACGTCTTGCTCTGTTCTCTACTCTGTCAAGCAGTCGCAGATGAGAGGGGGGGCAGGTAAACCAAGAAAGTGGAGCATACTCAAGGTGTGAGCGTACTTGTGCCTCGTACAGAATATTGCAACCCCTACTGTCAAGCAGATGCGAGATACGGCGAAGTGCTGTAAGCTTCCTGGCTGTCTTGTTTGCAAGATTCACAACGTGGTTTTTTCATGGTCAGTTTGGAGTCAAATTTCACTTCAAGAATAACAACTTCTTCCCCGGATACCAACACTCTAAAATCCGTGTTTACTACTGTTCCAGCACTACCATCATGGTTCCTACACCATCATTCTTTGTGCTTTCTCACTAGCAAATGTTACCTGCCATCTCTCTCTCTCTCTCTCTCTCTCTCTCTCTCTCTCTCTCTCTCTCTCTCTCTCTCTCTCTCTCTCTCTCTCTCTCCCTCTCTCTCTCTCTCTCTCCCCCTCTCTCTTTCTCTTTCTCTCACTCTTTCTCTGAGACTCCATAGTATATAATTCTTGCCTATAATTCTTCCACCTGGCTCCACCTGCCAGGTTTACCCTGCTTACGAAATAATAATAATAATAATAATAATAATAATAATAATAATAATAATAATAATAATAATAATAATAATAATAATAATAATAATAATAATAATAATAATAATAATAATAATAATAATAATAATAATAATAATAATAATAATAATAATAATAATAATAATAATAATAATAATAATAATAATAATAATAATAATAATAATAATAATAATAATTGTCGTGCCGAATAGGTAAAACTGTTCAATTAGCAAGAACTCATTTAAAATTAAGTCTTTTCTAAAATTTTCTCTTATACGTTTAGAGAGATTTTTTTCATTTATGTTAATGTAAAAATTAATAATTTTGTACCAAAAGAACCTTAGAAAACTTACCTAACCTTATTATAACAAGCGCAATTTAATTTAGCCTAATCCAACTAAATATATTTTAGATAAGTTTACAATAATTTAATAATAAACAAACACAATGAAATATATTTTTTTCGTTAGGTTCAGAATGATTTTTGCGAAATTATTGCATACACAAATTTTCGCTTGTCTTATTCGGCAAGAAGAGCGTTGCTATTTAAGCCAAAATCGCAAGTTTTACCTATTCGGCACGACATATATATATATATATATTTATATTATATATATATATATATATATATATATATATATATATATATATATATATATATATATATATATATATATATATATAAGCCACAAATACCACCCTGTCAAGTAAAGTGAACCCTGCCAAGTCACAAATATCACCCTGTCAAGTAAAGTGAACCCTGTCAAGCCACAAATATCACCCTGTCAAGTAAAGCGAACCCTGTCAAGCCACAAATATCACCCTGTCAAGTAAAGTGAACCCTGTCAAGCCACAAATATCACCCTGTCAAGTAAAGTGAACCCTGTCAAGCCACAAATATCACCCTGTCAAGTAAAGTAAACCCTGTCAAGCCACAATTATCACCCTGTCAAGTAAAGTGAACACTGTCAAGCTATAAATATCACCCTGTCAAGTAAAGTGAACCCTGTCAAGCCACAAATATCACCCTGTCAAGTAAAGTGAACCCTGTCAAGCCACAAATATCACCCTGTCAAGTAAAGTGAACCCTGTCAAGCCACAAATATCACCCTGTCAAGTAAAGTGAACCCTGTCAAGCCACAAATGTCACCCTGTCAAGTAAAGTGAACCCTGTCAAGCCACAAATATTACCCTGTCAAGTAAAGTGAACCCTGTCAAGCCACAAATATCACCCTGTCAAGTAAAGTGAACCCTGTCAAGCCACAAATATCACCCTGTCAAGTAAAGTGAACTCTGTCAAGCCACAAATATCACCCTGTCAAGTAAAGTGAACCCTGTCAAGCCACAAATATCACCTTGTCAAGTAAAGTGATCCCTGTCAAGCCACAAATATCACCCTGTCAAGTAAAGTGAACCCTCTCAAGCCACAAATATCGCCCTGTCAAGTAAAGTGAACCCTGTCAAGCCACAAATATCACCCTGTCAAGTAAAGTGAACCCTGTCAAGCCACAAATATCACCCTGTCAAGTAAAGTTAACCCTGTCAAGCCACAAATATCACCCTGTCAAGTAAAGTGAACCCTGTCAAGCCACAAATATCACCCTGTCAAGTAAAGTGAACCCTGTCAAGCCACAAATATCACCCTGTCAAGTAAAGTGAACCTGTCAAGCCACAAATATCTCCCTGTCAAGTAAAGTGAACCCTGTCAAGCCACATATATCACCCTGTTAAGTAAAGTGAACCCCTGTCAAAGTCACAAATAACACCCTGTCAAGTAAAGTGAGCCCTGTCAAGCCACAAATATCACCCTGTCAAGTAAAGTGAACCCTGTCAAGCCACAAATATCACCCTGTCAAGTAAAGTGAACCCTGTCAAGCCACAAATATCACTCTGTCAAGTAAAGTGAACCCTGTCAAGCCACAAATATCACCCTGTCAAGTAAAGTGAACCCTGTCAAGCCACATATATCACCCTGTTAAGTAAAGTGAACCCTGTCAAGCCACAAATATCACCCTGTCAAGTAAAGTGAGCCCTGTCAAGCCACAAATATCACCCTGTCAAGTAAAGTGAACCCTGTCAAGCCACAAATATCACCCTGTCAAGTAAAGTGAACCCTGCCAAGTCACAAATATCACCCTGTCAAGTAAAGTGAGCCCTGTCAAGCCACAAATATCACCCTGTCAAGTAAAGTGAACCCTGTCAAGCCACAAATATTACCCTGTCAAGTAAAGTGAACCCTGTCAAGCTACAAATATCACCCTGTCAAGTAAAGTGAACCCTGTCAAGCCACAAATATCACCCTGTCAAGTAAAGTGAACCCTGTCAAGCCACAAATATCACCCTGTCAAGTAAAGTGAACTTTGTCAAGCCACAAATATCACCCTGTCAAGTAAAGTGAGCCCTGTCAAGCCACAAATATCACCCTGTCAAGTAAAGCGAACCCTGTCAAGCCACAGATATCACTCTGTCAAGTAAAGTGAACCCTGTCAAGCCACAAATATCACCCTGTCAAGTAAAGTGAACTTTTGTCAAGTCACAAATATCATCCTGTCAAGTAAAGTGAGCCCTGTCAAGCCACAAATATCACCCTGTCAAGTAAAGTAAAGTGTTCTAAGCCCTGGTAATTAAGTAAATTAAAATCACAAGTAATTTTCTTCGTTACATTCTGCAGTATTTGACTGGAGAAACCTGCTGAGCAGACGGAACGTTTCGCCCCTGGAGATGTCCAGCATTGTAAGGTGGGAACGTTTCTCACCTGGCATCAGCGACCCATGGTTGACTCTGCAGGCTAAAGTGACGGGAGTTCCAGCCTTAACGTAAAGTTCGTTGCTGCCTATGATCTCTGCTCGCATCTCTGAGGGAAGAATGTGCTATAATGACACCTGTTGCTATAATGACACCTGTTGCTATAATGACACCTGTTGCTATAATGACACCTGTTGCTATAATGACACCTGTTGCTATAATGACCCCTGTTACTATAATGACACCTGTTGCTATAATGACACCTGTTGCTATAATGACACCTGTTGCTATAATGACACCTGTTACTATAATACATGTTGCTAATCACAACCGTTGCTATAATGACAATGTTACCATAATGACACCCGTTACTATAATGACACCTGTTGCTATAATGACACCTGTTACTATAATGATACCTGTTACTATAATGACACCTTGCTGCTAATGACACCTGTTGCTATAATGACACCTGTTGCTATAATGACACCTGTTACAATAATGACACCTGTTGCTATAATGACACCTGTTGCTATAATGACACCTGTTGCTATAATGACACCTGTTGCTAAAATGACACCTGTTGCTATAATGACACCTGTTGCTATAATGACACCTGTTACTATAATGACACCTGTTACTATAATGACACCTGTTCCTATAATGACATCTGTTGCTATAATGACACCTGTTACTATAATGACACCTGTTACTATAATGACACCTGTTGCTATAATGACACCTGTTACTATAATGACACATGTTGCTATAATGACACCTGTTACTATAATGACACCTGTTACTATAATGACACCTGTTGCTATAATGACACCTGTTACTATAATGACACCTGTTGCTATAATGACACCTGTTACTATAATGACACCTGTTGCTATAATGACACCTGTTACTATAATGACACCTGTTGCTATAATGACACCTGTTACTATAATGACACCTGTTACTATAATGACACCTGTTGCTATAATGACACCTGTTACTATAATGACACCTGTTATTATAATGACACCTGTTGCTATAATGACACCTGTTACTATAATGACACATGTTGCTACAATGACACCTGTTACTATAATGACACCTGTTACTATAATGACACCTGTTGCTATAATGACACCTGTTACTATAATGACACCTGTTGCTATAATGACACCTGTTACTATAATGACACCTGTTGCTATAATGACACCTGTTACTATAATGACACCTGTTGCTATAATGACACCTGTTACTATAATGACACCTGTTACTATAATGACACCTGTTGCTATAATGACACCTGTTACTATAATGACACCTGTTACTATAATGACACCTGTTACTATAATGACACCTCTTACTATAATGACACCTGTTGCTATAATGACAACTGTTACTATAATGACACCTGTTACTATAATGACAACTGTTGCTATAATGGCACCTGTTGCAATAATGACACCTGTTGCTATAATGACACCTGTTATTATAATGACACCTGTTACTATAATGACACCTGTTGCTATAATGACACCTGTTACTATAATGACACCTGTTACTATAATGACACCTGTTACTATAATGACACCTGTTGCTATAATGACACCTGTTACTATAATGACACCTGTTATTATAATGACACCTGTTACTATAATGACACCTGTTGCTATAATGACACCTGTGGCTATAATGACACCTGTTACTATAATGACACCTGTTACTATAATGACACCTGTTGTTATAATGACACCTGTTACTATAATGACACCTGTTACTATAATGACACCTGTTGCTATAATGACACCTGTTACTATAATGACACCTGTTACTATAATGACACCTGTTGCTATAATGACACCTGTTGCTATAATGACACCTGTTGCTATAATGACACCTGTTACTATAATGACACCTGTTACTATAATGACACCTGTTGCTATAATGACACCTGTTACTATAATGACACCTGTTGCTATAATGACACCTGTTACTATAATGACACCTGTTGCTATAATGACACCTGTTACTATAATGACACCTGTTACTATAATGACACCTGTTGCTATAATGACACCTTACATATAATGACACCCGTTGCTATAATGACACCTGTTGCTATAATGACACCTGTTACTATAATGACACCTGTTACTATAATGACACCTCTTACTATAATGACACCTGTTGCTATAATGACACCTGTTACTATAATGACACCTGTTACTATAATGACACCTGTTGCTATAATGGCACCTGTTGCAATAATGACACCTGTTGCTATAATGACACCTGTTATTATAATGACACCTGTTACTATAATGACACCTGTTGCTATAATGACACCTGTTACTATAATGACACCTGTTACTATAATGACACCTGTTACTATAATGACACCTGTTGCTATAATGACACCTGTTACTATAATGACACCTGTTATTATAATGACACCTGTTACTATAATGACGCCTGTTGCTATAATGACACCTGTGGCTATAATGACACCTGTTACTATAATGACACCTGTTACTATAATGACACCTGTTACTATAATGACACCTGTTGCTATAATGACACCTGTTGCTATAATGACACCTGTTACTATAATGACACCTGTTGCTATAATGACACCTGTTGCTATAATGACACCTGTTGCTATAATGACACCTGTTACTATAATGACACCTGTTACTATAATGACACCTGTTACTATAATGACACCTGTTACTATAATGACACCTGTTACTATAATGACACATGTTGATATAATGACACCTGTTACTATAATGACACCTGTTACTATAATGACACCTGTTGCTATAATGACACCTGTTGCTATAATGACACCTGTTGCTATAATGACACCTGTTACTATAATGACACCTGTTGCTATAATGACACCTGTTGCTATAATGACACCTGTTACTATAATGACACCTGTTGCTATAATGACACCTGTTACTATAATGACACCTGTTGCTATAATGACACCTGTTGCTATAATGACACCTGTTGCTATAATTATACTTGTCTGTTATAGTCATTATATATATATATATATATATATATATATATATATATATATATATATATATATATATATATATATATATATATATATATATATATATATATATATATATATATATATATATATATATATATATATATATATATATATATATATATATATATATATATATATATATATATATATTATATATATATATATATAATATATATATATATATATATATATCATCTGTGGAAGACACAGTTGCCAGATACTCACTGACAACGCTGAGATGCACCACCTGTGATATTCTAGGTTCAGTGTTGATCTGACAGATGTAAGTACCAGCATCCTCTACCTTCAGGTACTTGATCTGTAGTGTGTAGTCTTCAGGTTCCCACACTCCTTCGATGTAGTTGGGTCCTGGCTGGGCCCCCTTCTTCTCCAAGCCTTGGGTGAAGGGCCCCTGTGGGTATATGGCGATGGGACTGTTGTATGGAGATGGGGCTTGGGGCTCCCCACTTGAGTGTTTACCAAGAGGCTTGTCTCTCTTGGCGTGTTTGTGCCCTGAGAGATGAAGTTGATTCTTGGAATAGTGATGGTGGTAATGTTGGTGGTGGTCGTTAACGCCGTCTCTTCGACTTCGACTCGATCTGGCGAAGTCCTGAGCTCGTGGCCAGGAACTGTCCTGCGTCTTTCTCTTGTTGTATCTTCTACGGCGGGTATCTATATGGAAGTCCTCATCCTGTCTGTGCTTGGATTCCTCGAAGAAATTCTGTGTACTACTACTGCTGCTGGTATCTCGCACGAAGTCGTATTCCTTTACGAAACTGACACATTTCCGCCCAGGATAGTAAACGCTAAATCTTGCAAACAAGGCAGCCAGGAAGCTTACAGCACTTCGACGTATCTCGCACCTGCTTGACAGTAGGGGTTGCAAGATTCTGTACGAGGCACAAGTACGCTCACACCTTGAGTATGCTCCACTTTCTTGGTTTGCCTGCTCCCCCCCCCCCTCTCATCTGCGACTTCTTGACAGAGTAGAGAACAGAGTAAGACGTCTCATCTCTCGCCTGGACCCATCCTGGATAGATCTGTCATTTCAGCAGAGCCTTCAACACAGGAGGGATGTGGGTGGCCTTACTGTTATGTACAAGGCCAATATTGTCAAAGTACCACACTTGGATCCACTTCGAGGACAGCGTGAAGCAAGCTTCTATACCACAAGACGGGCAGAAAGCAGCAACTTCACTCTGGCTGTACCCTTCTCCAGAACATCACTTCATCTGAGATCATTTATCCCCAGGATGACTCGAGTATGGAACACATTCGTACAGCATTATGATGTCAACGAGATAAAGTCAGTTGATCAAATGAAAATGCTGGCCCACAGATGGCTCCAACTTCATCCTGTTCCCTACTTGTATGTTTCATAACAATAAAAATGCTTTCAAATGAGCTGATGTAGGTAACAGCTCTTAGCTTGTCAATAAAGTTAGGGATCCTTAACCTAACCTTGTCAAACCCTGTGTATAAAAAGTAATAATCCTGCTTCCAGCATCCTCCTGCTTGGTTGGTTAATGGGGTTTAAGGTCTATCTATTACATGAGGGTCATTAAGGCTGGTAGGTTGGTTAATGGGGTTTAAAGTCTATCTACTACACGAGGGTCATTAAGGCTGGTAGGTTGGTTAATGGGGTTTAAAGTCTATCTACTACACGAGGGTCATTAAGGCTGGTAGGTTGGTTAATGGGGTTTAAGGTCTATCTATTACATGAGGGTCATTAAGGCTGGTAGGTTGGTTAATGGGGTTTAAAGTCTATCTACTACACGAGGGTCATTAAGGCTGGTAGGTTGGTTAATGGGGTTTAAAGTCTATCTACTACACGAGGGTCATTAAGGCTGGTAGGTTGGTTAATGGGGTTTAAAGTCTATCTACTACACGAGGGTCATTAAGGCTGGTAGGTTGGTTAATGGGGTTTAAAGTCTATCTACTACACGAGGGTCATTAAGCCTGCATGTCACCTGTACACCACCAGTCAAGAATACTTTAATACCTAAAATACTGATTAATGTAAACTACCAGTGTATATACACTGAATATACACCTCTCGGTGTAAATACACTGAGAGAGAGAGAGAGAGAGAGAGAGAGAGAAATATGCGGGTGTGAACACATTTATCATGATGTATCAGGGAAATTAATGACCAGAAATTACTTTCAGGACAACTGTGTCCTGCACGCTTGTGTGTCCTGCATCCCTGTGTGTCCTGCACCCCTGTGTGTCCTGCATCCCTGTGTGTCCTGCACCCCTGTGTGTCCTGCATCCCTGTGTGTCCTGCACCCCTGTGTGTCCTGCACCCCTGTGTGTCCTGCACCCCTGTGTGTCCTGCACCCCTGTGTGTCCTGCATCCCTGTGTGTCCTGCACCCCTGTGTGTCCTGCACCCCTGTGTGTCCTGCACCCCTGTGTGTCCTGCACCCCTGTGTGTCCTGCACCCCTGTGTGTCCTGCACCCCTGTGTGTCCTGCACCCCTGTGTGTCCTGCACCCCTGTGTGTCCTGCACCCCTGTGTGTCCTGCACCCCTTTGTGTCCTGCATCCCTGTGTGTCCTGCTCCCTGTGTGTCCTTCACCCCTGTGTGTCCTGCACCCCTGTGTGTCCTGCACCCTGTGTGTCCTGCACCCCCTGTGTGTCCTGCACCCCTGTGTGTCCTGCACCCCTGTGTGTCCTGCACCCCTGTGTGTCCTGCACCCCTGTGTGTCCTGCACCCCTGTGTGTCCTGCACCCTGTGTGTCCTGCACCCCTGTGTGTCCTGCACCCCTGTGTGTCCTGCACCCCTGTGTGTCCTGCATCCCTGTGTGTCCTGCACCCCTGTGTGTCCTGCACCCCTGTGTGTCCTGCACCCCTGTGTGTCCTGCACCCCTTTGTGTCCTGCATCCCTGTGTGTCCTGCATCCCTGTGTGTCCTGCATCCCTGTGTGTCCTGCATCCCTGTGTGTCCTGCACCCCTGTGTGTCCTGCACCCCTGTGTGTCCTGCACCCCTGTGTGTCCTGCACCCCTGTGTGTCCTGCATCCCTGTGTGTCCTGCACCCCTGTGTGTCCTGCACCCCTGTGTGTCCTGCACCCCTGTGTGTCCTGCACCCCTGTGTGTCCTGCACCCCTGTGTGTCCTGCATCCCTGTGTGTCCTGCATCCCTGTGTGTCCTGCATCCCTGTGTGTCCTGCACCCCTGTGTGTCCTGCACCCCTGTGTGTCCTGCACCCCTGTGTGTCCTGCACCCCTGTGTGTCCTGCACCCCTGTGTGTCCTGACAGCACCTCTGTCCTGCATCCCTGTGTGTCCTGACAACACCTGTGTCCGGCACCCCTTTGTGTCCTGACAGCACCTCTGTCCTGCACCCCTGTGTGTCCTGACAACACCCGTGTCCGGCTCCCCTGTGTGTCCTGACAACACCTATGTCCTGACAGCACCTCTGTCCTGCACCCCTGTCTATCCTGACAACACCTGTGTCCTGCACCCCTGCGTGCCCTGACAACACCTGTATCCTGCACCCCTTTGTGTGCTGAGAGCACCTCTGTCCTGCACCCCTGTCTATCCTGACAACACCTGTGTCCTGCACCCCTGCGTGCCCTGACAACACCTGTGTCCTGCACCCCTTTGTGTGCTGAGAGCACCTCTGTCCTGCACCCCTGTCTATCCTGACAACACCTGTGTCCTGCACCCCTGCGTGCCCTGACAACACCTGTGTCCGGCACCCCTTTGTGTGCTGACAGCACCTCTGTCCTGCACCCCTGCGTGCCCTGACAACACCTGTGCCCGGCACCCCTTTGTGTCCTGACAGCACCTCTGTCCTGCACCCCTGCGTGCCCTGACAACACCTGTGTCAGGCACCCCTTTGTGTCCTGACAGCACCTCTGTCCTGCACCCCTGTGTGTCCTGACAACACCTGTGTCCGGCACCCCTGTGTGTCCTGACAACACCTATGTCCTGACAGCACCTCTGTCCTGCACCCCTGTCTATCCTGACAACACCTGTGTCCGGCACCCCTGTGTGTCCTGACAACACCTATGTCCTGACAGCACCTCTGTCCTGCACCCCTGTGTGTCCTGACAACACCTCTGTCCTGCCCCCCTGTGTGTCCTGACAACACCTGTGTCCTGCACCCCTGCATGCCCTGACAACACCTGTGTCCGGCACCCCTTTGTGTGCTGACAGCACCTCTGTCCTGCACCCCTGTGTGTCCTGACAACACCTGTGTCCGGCACCCCTTTGTGTCCTGACAGCACCTCTGTCCTGCACCCCTGTGTGTCCTGACAACACCTGTGTCCGGCACCCCTGTGTGTCCTGACAACATCTATGTCCTGACAGCACCTCTGTCCTGCACCCCTGTCTATCCTGACAACACCTGTGTCCTGCACCCCTGCGTACCCTGACAACACCTGTGTCCTGCACCCCTTTGTGTGCTGACAGCACCTCTGTCCTGCACCCCTGTGTGTCCTGACAACACCTGTGTCCGGCACCCCTTTGTGTCCTGACAGCACCTCTGTCCTGCACCCCTGTGTGTCCTGACAACACCTGTGTCCGGCACCCCTGTGTGTCCTGACAACATCTATGTCCTGACAGCACCTCTGTCCTGCACCCCTGTCTATCCTGACAACACCTGTGTCCGGCACCCTGCTACCCTGTGCCCTGACAACACCTGTGTCCTGCACCCCTTTGTGTGCTGACAGCACCTCTGTCCTGCACCCCTGTGTCTCCTGACAACACCTGTGTCCTGCACCCCTGCGTGCCCTGACAACACCTGTGTCCGGCACCCCTTTGTGTGCTGACAGCACCTCTGTCCTGCACCCCGCGTGCTGACAACACCTGTGTCCGGCACACCTTTGTCGCCTGACAGCACCTCTGTCCTGCACCCCTGCGTGCCCTGACAACACCTGTGTCAGGCACCCCTTTGTGTCCTGACAACACCTCTGTCCTGCACCCCTGTGTGTCCTGACAACACCTGTGTCCGGCACCCCTGTGTGTCCTGACAACACCTATGTCCTGACAGCACCTCTGTCCTGCACCCCTGTCTATCCTGACAACACCTGTGTCCGGCACCCCTGTGTGTCCTGATAACACCTATGTCCTGCACCCCTGTGTGTCCTGACAACACCTCTGTCCTGCACCCCTGTGTGTCCTGACAGCACCTCTCTCCTGCACCCCTGAATGTCCTGACAACACCTGTGTTCTGACAACACCTTTGTCCTGACAACACCTGTGTTCTGACAACACCTGTGTCCTGATAACACCTGTGTCCTGACAACAGCTGTGTCCTGCACTGGAGTTTACCTGGAGAGAGTTCCGGGAGTCAACGCCCCCGCGGCCCGGTCTGTGACCACTCCAGTGTATCCTGATATCATCTGTGTCCTGACAACACCCGTGTTCTGACAACACCTCTGTCCTGCACTCCAGTTTGTACTGACAACACCTGTGTCTTGACAACACCTGTGTCTTGACAGCACATGTGTCCTGCACTCCATTGTGTCCTGATAACACCTGTCTCCTGACAACACCTGCATCCTGACAACACCTGTGTCCTGCACTTCAGTGTGTCTTGATAACACCTGTGTCCTGATATCATCTGTGTTTTACCAACACCTGTTTCCTAACAACACCTGTGTCATGCACTTCAGTGTGTCCTGTTAACACCTGTGTCCTTACATCATTTGTGTCCTGACATCTGTGTCCTGCCAGCACCTGTGTCCTGTTAACACCTGTGTCCTGATATCATCTGTGTTTTACCAACACCTGTTTCCTAACAACACCTGTGTCATGCACTTCAGTGTGTCCTGTTAACACCTGTGTCCTGATATCATTTGTGTCCTGACATCTGTGTCCTGCCAACACCTGTTCCCTGACAACATCTGTGTCCTGCACTCCAGTGTGTCCTGTTAACACCTGTGTCCTGACATCGTTTGTGTCCTGACATCATTTGTGTCTGCCAACACCTGTTTCCTGCCAACACGTGTGTCCTGCATAGGATTGTCAGGTGTGTACCAAGTGTGCTAGAGAAGGAAATTAACAAAATAAAAAATAGTCTTGACAGTACACATCTGACTGTCAAGTAGCAGACTTACCCTCTTGCTAGCCAGGTGCTTGACAGTACACATCTGACTGTCAAGTAGCAGACTTACCCTCTTGCTAGCCAGGTGCTTGACAGTACACATCTGACTGTCAAGTAGCAGACTTACCCTCTTGCTAGCCAGGTGCTTGACAGTACACATCTGACTCTCAAGTAGCAGACTTACCCTCTTGCTAGCCAGGTGCTTGACAGTACACATCTGACTGTCAAGTATCAGACTTACCCTCTTGCCAGCCAGGTGCTTGACAGTACACATCTGACTGTCAAGTATCAGACTTACCCTCTTGCCAGCCAGGTGCTTGACAGTACACATCTGACTGTCAAGTATCAGACTTACCCTCTTGCCAGCCAGGTGCTTGACAGTACACATCTGACTGTCAAGTATCAGACTTACCCTCTTGCCAGCCAGGTGCTTGACAGTACACATCTGACTGTCAAGTATCAGACTTACCCTCTTGCCAGCCAGGTGCTTGACAGTACACATCTGACTGTCAAGTATCAGACTTACCCTCTTGCCAGCCAGGTGCTTGACAGTACACATCTGACTGTCAAGTATCAGACTTACCCTCTTGCCAGCCAGGTGCTTGACAGTACACATCTGACTGTCAAGCCGCAGACTTACCCTCTTGCCAGCCAGGTGCTTGACAGTACACAACTGACTGTCAAGTATCAGACTTACCCTCTTGCCAGCCAGGTGCTTGACAGTACACATCTGACTGTCAAGTATCAGACTTACCCTCTTGCCAGCCAGGTGCTTGACAGTACACATCTGACTTTCAAGTATCAGACTTACCCTCTTGCCAGCCATGTGCTTGACAGTACACATCTGACTGTCAAGCCGCAGACTTACCCTCTTGCCAGCCAGGTGCTTGACAGTCCACATCTGACTGTCAAGCCGCAGACTACCCTCTTGCCAGCCAGGTGCTTGACAGTACACATCTGACTGTCAAGCCGCAGACTTACCCTCTTGCCAGCCAGGTGCTTGACAGTACACATCTGACTGTCAAGCCGCAGACTTACCCTCTTGCCAGCCAGGTGCTTGACAGTACACATTTGACTGTCAAGTCGCAGACTTACCCTCTTGCCAGCCAGGTGCTTGACAGTACACATCTGACTGTCAAGCCGCAGACTTACCCTCTTGCCAGCCAGGTGCTTGACAGTACACATCTGACTGTCAAGCCGCAGACTTACCCTCTTGCCAGCCAGGTGCTTGACAGTACACATCTGACTCTCAAGTAGCAGACTTACCCTCTTGCCAGCCAGGTGCTTGACAGTACACATCTGACTGTCAAGCCGCAGACTTACCCTCTTGCCAGCCAGGTGCTTGACAGTACACATCTGACTGTCAAGCCGCAGACTTACCCTCTTGCCAGCCAGGTGCTTGACAATACACATTTGACTGTCAAGTCGCGAACTACCCTCTTGCCAGCCAGGTGCTTGACAGGTACACATCTGACTGTCAGCCGCAGACTACCCTCTTCTTGCCAGCCAGGTGCTTGACAGGTACACATCTGACTGTCAAGCCCCAGACTTACCCTCTTGCCAGCCAGGTGCTTGACAGTACATCATCTGACTCAAGTAGCAGACTTACCCTCTTGCCAGCCAGGTGCTGACAGTACACATCTGACTGTCAAGCCGCAGACTTACCCTCTTGCAAGCCAGGTGCTTGACAGTACACATCTGACTGTCAAGCCGCAGACTTACCCTCTTGCCAGCCAGGTGCTTGACAGTACACATTTGACTGTCAAGTCGCAGACTTACCCTCTTGCCAGCCAGGTGCTTGACAGTACACATCTGACTGTCAAGCCGCGAACTCCCCTCTTGCCAGCCAGGTGCTTGACAGTACACATCTGACTGTCAAGCCGCAGACTTACCCTCTTGCCAGCCAGGTGCTTGACAGTACACATCTGACTGTCAAGCCGCAGACTTACCCTCTTGCCAGCCAGGTGCTTGACAGTACACATCTGACTCTCAAGTAGCAGACTTACCCTCTTGCCAGCCAGGTGCTTGACAGTACACATCTGACTGTCAAGCCGCAGACTTACCCTCTTGCAAGCCAGGTGCTTGACAGTACATCTGACTGTCAAGCCGCAGACTACCCTCTTGCCAGCCAGGTGCTTGACAATACACATTTGACTGTCAAGTCGCAGACTTACCCTCTTGCCAGCCAGGTGCTTGACAGTACACATCTGACTGTCAAGCCGCAGACTTACCCTCTTGCCAGCCAGGTGCTTGACAATACACATTTGACTGTCAAGTCGCAGACTTACCCTCTTGCCAGCCAGGTGCTTGACAGTACACATCTGACTGTCAAGCCGCAGACTTACCCTCTTGCCAGCCAGGTGCTTGACAGTACACATCTGACTGTCAAGCCGCAGACTTACCCTCTTGCCAGCCAGGTGCTTGACAGTACAAGGTAGTCTGCCAGTTTGGTCAACAAAGCCGGTAATGTTCAACTCAGAGGCTCGCTCTCCGAACTCCGGCTTCACTACTGCAAATATATGTGAAATATATGAGTGAAGGAGGTCACAGATGTTAGATGTAACAGTGAAAAATATATGAGTGAAGGAGGTCACAGATGTTAGATGTAACAGTGAAAAATATTTTCCCCAGGCAGTGTGACCTGTAACCTGTTTATCTTTATTGATAATAATAATAATAATAATAATAATAATAATAATAATAATAATAATAATAATAATAATAATAATATTATTATTATTATTATTATTATTATTATTATTATTATTATTATTATTATTATTATTATTATTATTATTATTATTATTATTATACTACTACTACTACTACCACCATTACTACCACTATTACTACTACTACCACTAGTACTACTACTACCACCATTACTACCACTATTACTACTACTACCACTACTACTACTACTACCACCATTACTACCACTATTACTACTACTACCACTACTACTACTACCTACTACTACTACTACTACTACTACCACCACTACTACTACTACTACTACTACTACTACTACTACTACTACTACTACCACTACTACTACTACTACTACTACTACTACTACTACAACTACTACTACTACTACTACTACTACTACAACTAGCAACGTAGAGTTAGTCACAGGCTAGATATTTGTGGTAACACTGTCAATGTTACTAGCGACGTAGGTGGTGTCTGAGACCTTGGTGTGGTTCACACTTGCTGTTAGCACAGGTGTTTGTTGTGAGGACGAGGAGGAGAGAGAGAGAGAGAGAGAGAGAGAGAGAGAGAGAGAGAGAGAGAATAAAGGGAGAATGAAGGGGAATAAAGAACTGGAAATTTTTATTCTAGTGAAATGTCTAGGGAAATCAGGTTAACTGAATGTGACCTGTTTATCTCTCTCTCTCTCTCTCTCTCTCTCTCTCTCTCTCTCTCTCTCTCTCTCTCTCTCTCTCTCTCTCTCTCTCTCTCTCTCTCTCTCTCTCTCTCTCTCTCTCTCTCTCTGTCTCTCTCTCTCTCTCTCTCTCTCTCTCTCTCTCTCTCTCTCTCTCTCTCGCTCTCTCTCTCTCTCTCTCTCTCTCTCTCTCTCTCTCTCTCTCTCTCTCTCTCTCATATCTAAGTAACAGTCTCTTAATACCTAATAACGAGGGATACACAATACGAGAAAGCACCTAACGAGATGAGTGGAACATCTGTGGATGTGTACCTGGAGGATGTTCTTGGGGTCAGCTCCTCCCGCTGCCTAGTCCAAGGCCAGGCCTGATGGTGGATCAGGGCCTCATCAACCAGGCTGTTACTGCTGGCCGCATGTAAACCGACGTAGGAACCACAGCCCGCCTGGTCTGGTACTGATTTTAGGTATCTGTCCAGCTCCCTCTTGAAGACAACCAGGGGTCCTGAGGACAACCAGGGGTCTTGAAGACAGCCAGGGGTCTTGAAGACAACCAGGGGGTCTTGAAGACAACCAGGGGTCTTGAAGACAACCAGGGGTCCTGAGGACAACCAGGGGTCTTGAAGACGGCCAGGGGCCTTGAAGACAGCCAGGGGTCTTGAAGACAACCAGGGGTCTTGAAGACAGCCAGGGGTCTTGAAGACAGCCAGGGGTCTTGAAGACAACCAGGGGTCTTGAAGACAACCAGGGGTCTTGAAGACAACCAGGGGTCTTGAAGACAACCAGGGATCTTAAAGATAACCAGGGGTCTTGAAGACAACCAGGGATCTTAAAGATAACCAGGGGTCTTGAAGGCAACCAGGGATTTTGAAGACAACCAGGGATTTTGAAGACAACCATGGGTCTTGAAGACAACCAGGGTCTTGAAGACAGCCAGGGGTCTATTGGTAATCCCTATTACGTATGCTGGGAGACAGATGAACAGTCTTGGGCCCCTGACACTTATTGTGTTGTCTCTTAGTGTACTCGTGGAGCCCCTACTTTTCATTGGAGGAATGTTGCATCTCCTGGCATGTTGCATCTCCCGTGATGTTGCATCTCCTGGCATGATGCATCTCCCGTGACGTTGCATCTCCTGGTATGTTGCATCTCCAGTAATGTTGCATCTCCTGGCATGTTGCGTCTCCCGTGATGTTGCATCTCCTGGCATGATGCATCTCCCGTGATGTTGCATCTCCTGGCATGTTGCATCTCCCGTGATGTTGCATCTCCAGTGATGTTGCATCTCCAGTGATGTTGCATCTCCCGTGATGTTGCATCTCCAGTGATGTTGCATCTCCCGTGATGTTGCATCTCCCGTGATGTTGCATCTCCAGTGATGTTGCATCTCCCGTGATGTTGCATCTCCCGTGATGTTGCATCTCCAGTGATGTTGCATCTCCCGTGATGTTGCATCTCCAGTGATGTTGCATCTCCAGTGATGTTGCATCTCCAGTGATGTTGCATCTCCCGTGATGTTGCATCTCCAGTGATGTTGCATCTCCCGTGATGTTGCATCTCCCGTGATGTTGCATCTCCAGTGATGTTGCATCTCCCGTGATGTTGCATCTCCCGTGATGTTGCATCTCCCGTGATGTTGCATCTCCCGTGATGTTGCATCTCCTGCCGAGTCTTTTACCAGAAATATGCAGATAAATAGTTGAGAGAATCCACAAATTCATGAACTAGACAAATGTGAACACTTGGGTTTCTTTACTATTGAGAAGCTTCACCAGACATTGGCTTCATCAGTCCTATACCAAGAAGAATGGTGGTGATCGGAAGCCGTTTGAGGTATCAGTCTCCTCAGGCTGAGGGGACTGATACCTTGATACTGATGATGATCATCTCTCAGTTTCAAGATCTCCTGCGTGTTTCGCCCTTGATTCTACAGGTGAGTGTTGATGCTGGAAGAAACACTGTGATGAATGTCTGTGTTGACCTAGACAACGGTGATGTATGTTTGTCAAGACTCAGGGACTGATCACCTTACAGTTACTACAAGACTCAGGGACTGATCACCTTACAGTTACTACAAGACTCAGGGACTGATCACCTTACAGTTACTACAAGACTCAGGGACTGATCACCTTACAGTTACTACAAGACTCAGGGACTGATCACCTTACAGTTACTACAAGACTCAGGGACTGATTACCTTACAGTTACTACAAGACTCAGGGACTGATTACCTTACAGTTACTACAAGACTCAGGGACTGATCACCTTACAGTTACTACAAGACTCAGGGACTGATCACCTTAAAGTTACTACAAGACTCAGGGACTGATTACCTTACAGTTACTACAAGACTCAGGGACTGATTACCTTACAGTTACTACAAGACTCAGGGACTGATTACCTTACAGTTACTACAAGACTCAGGGACTGATCACCTTACAGTTACTACAAGACTCAGGGACTGATCACCTTACAGTTACTACAAGACTCAGGGACTGATCACCTTACAGTTACTACAAGACTCAGGGACTGATTACCTTACAGTTACTACAAGACTCAGGGACTGATTACCTTACAGTTACTACAAGACTCAGGGACTGATTACCTTACAGTTACTACAAGACTCAGGGACTGATCACCTTACAGTTACTACAAGACTCAGGGACTGATTACCTTACAGTTACTACAAGACTGAGGGACTGATCACCTTACAGTTACTACAAGACTGAGGGACTGATCACCTTACAGTTACTACAAGACTCAGGGACTGATCACCTTACAGTTACTACAAGACTCAGGGACTGATCACCTTACAGTTACTACAAGACTCAGGGACTGATCACCTTACAGTTACTACAAGACTCAGGGACTGATCACCTTACAGTTACTACAAGACTCAGGGACTGATTACCTTACAGTTACTACAAGACTCAGGGACTGATTACCTTACAGTTACTACAAGACTCAGGGACTGATCACCTTACAGTTACTACAAGACTCAGGGACTGATCACCTTACAGTTACTACAAGACTCAGGGACTGATTACCTTACAGTTACTACAAGACTCAGGGACTGATTACCTTACAGTTACTACAAGACTCAGGGACTGATTACCTTACAGTTACTACAAGACTCAGGGACTGATTACCTTACAGTTACTACAAGACTCAGGGACTGATTACCTTACAGTTACTACAAGACTCAGGGACTGATTACCTTACAGTTACTACAAGACTGAGGGACTGATCACCTTACAGTTACTACAAGACTCAGGGACTGATCACCTTACAGTTACTACAAGACTCAGGGACTGATCACCTTACAGTTACTACAAGACTCAGGGACTGATCACCTTACAGTTACTACAAGACTCAGGGACTGATCACCTTACAGTTACTACAAGACTCAGGGACTGATCACCTTACAGTTACTACAAGACTCAGGGACTGATTACCTTACAGTTACTACAAGACTCAGGGACTGATTACCTTACAGTTACTACAAGACTCAGGGACTGATTACCTTACAGTTACTACAAGACTCAGGGACTGATCACCTTACAGTTACTACAAGACTCAGGGACTGATTACCTTACAGTTACTACAAGACTCAGGGACTGATTACCTTACAGTTACTACAAGACTCAGGGACTGATTACCTTACAGTTACTACAAGACTCAGGGACTGATTACCTTACAGTTACTACAAGACTCAGGGACTGATCACCTTACAGTTACTACAAGACTCAGGGACTGATCACCTTACAGTTACTACAAGACTCAGGGACTGATCACCTTACAGTTACTACAAGACTCAGGGACTGATCACCTTACAGTTACTACAAGACTCAGGGACTGATTACCTTACAGTTACTACAAGACTCAGGGACTGATTACCTTACAGTTACTACAAGACTCAGGGACTGATTACCTTACAGTTACTACAAGACTCAGGGACTGATCACCTTACAGTTACTACAAGACTCAGGGACTGATCACCTTACAGTTACTACAAGACTGAGGGACTGATCACCTTACAGTTACTACAAGACTCAGGGACTGATCACCTTACAGTTACTACAAGACTCAGGGACTGATCACCTTACAGTTACTACAAGACTCAGGGACTGATCACCTTACAGTTACTACAAGACTCAGGGACTGATCACCTTACAGTTACTACAAGACTCAGGGACTGATCACCTTACAGTTACTACAAGACTCAGGGACTGATTACCTTACAGTTACTACAAGACTGAGGGACTGATCACCTTACAGTTACTACAAGACTGAGGGACTGATCACCTTACAGTTACTACAAGACTCAGGGACTGATTACCTTACAGTTACTACAAGACTCAGGGACTGATTACCTTACAGTTACTACAAGACTCAGGGACTGATCACCTTACAGTTACTACAAGACTCAGGGACTGATTACCTTACAGTTACTACAAGACTGAGGGACTGATCACCTTACAGTTACTACAAGACTCAGGGACTGATCACCTTACAGTTACTACAAGACTCAGGGACTGATCACCTTACAGTTACTACAACACTGAGGGACTGATTACCTTACAGTTACTACAAGACTCAGGGACTGATTACCTTACAGTTACTACAAGACTCAGGGACTGATTACCTTACAGTTACTACAAGACTCAGGGACTGATTACCTTACAGTTACTACAAGACTCAGGGACTGATCACCTTACAGTTACTACAAGACTCAGGGACTGATCACCTTACAGTTACTACAAGACTGAGGGACTGATCACCTTACAGTTACTACAAGACTCAGGGACTGATCACCTTACAGTTACTACAAGACTCAGGGACTGATCACCTTACAGTTACTACAAGACTCAGGGACTGATCACCTTACAGTTACTACAAGACTCAGGGACTGATCACCTTACAGTTACTACAAGACTCAGGGACTGATCACCTTACAGTTACTACAAGACTCAGGGACTGATTACCTTACAGTTACTACAAGACTGAGGGACTGATCACCTTACAGTTACTACAAGACTGAGGGACTGATCACCTTACAGTTACTACAAGACTCAGGGACTGATTACCTTACAGTTACTACAAGACTCAGGGACTGATTACCTTACAGTTACTACAAGACTCAGGGACTGATCACCTTACAGTTACTACAAGACTCAGGGACTGATTACCTTACAGTTACTACAAGACTGAGGGACTGATCACCTTACAGTTACTACAAGACTCAGGGACTGATCACCTTACAGTTACTACAAGACTCAGGGACTGATCACCTTACAGTTACTACAAGACTGAGGGACTGATTACCTTACAGTTACTACAAGACTCAGGGACTGATTACCTTACAGTTACTACAAGACTGAGGGACTGATTACCTTACAGTTACTACAAGACTCAGGGACTGATTACCTTACAGTTACTACAAGACTCAGGGACTGATTACCTTACAGTTACTACAAGACTGAGGGACTGATTACCTTACAGTTACTACAAGACTCAGGGACTGATTACCTTACAGTTACTACAAGACTGAGGGACTGATTACCTTACAGTTACTACAAGACTCAGGGACTGATTACCTTACAGTTACTACAAGACTCAGGGACTGATTACCTTACAGTTACTACAAGACTGAGGGACTGATTACCTTACAGTTGCTACAAGACTCAGGGACTGATTACCTTACAGTTACTACAAGACTGAGGGACTGATTACCTTACAGTTACTACAAGACTCAGGGACTGATCACCTTACAGTTACTACAAGACTCAGGGACTGATTACCTTACAGTTACTACAAGACTCAGGGACTGATTACCTTACAGTTACTACAAGACTCAGGGACTGATTACCTTACAGTTACTACAAGACTCAGGGACTGATCACCTTACAGTTACTACAAGACTCAGGGACTGATTACCTTACAGTTACTACAAGACTGAGGGACTGATCACCTTACAGTTACTACAAGACTCAGGGACTGATTACCTTACAGTTACTACAAGACTGAGGGACTGATCACCTTACAGTTACTACAAGACTCAGGGACTGATTACCTTACAGTTACTACAAGACTCAGGGACTGATCACCTTACAGTTACTACAAGACTGAGGGACTGATTACCTTACAGTTACTACAAGACTGAGGGACTGATTACCTTACAGTTACTACAAGACTGAGGGACTGATCACCTTACAGTTACTACAAGTCTGAGGGACTGATCACCTTACAGTTACTACAAGACTCAGGGACTGATTACCTTACAGTTACTACAAGACTGAGGGACTGATTACCTTACAGTTACTACAAGACTCAGGGACTGATCACCTTACAGTTACTACAAGACTCAGGGACTGATTACCTTACAGTTACTACAAGACTCAGGGACTGATCACCTTACAGTTACTACAAGACTCAGGGACTGATTACCTTACAGTTACTACAAGACTCAGGGACTGATCACCTTACAGTTACTACAAGACTCAGGGACTGATTACCTTACAGTTACTACAAGACTCAGGGACTGATCACCTTACAGTTACTACAAGACTCAGGGACTGATTACCTTACAGTTACTACAAGACTCAGGGACTGATCACCTTACAGTTACTACAAGACTCAGGGACTGACCCCCCTCATATGTACCTCTTCACTGCTTCGACTGAGGAGTCCCGCTGAGCAGGGGAAGCGTTGCAACCGTGAGTATTCCCGTATTTTCCAATTCTTGGTTCTTATACATTCCCCCAGTATCATCACGTTCCTCCTCCTCCTCACAGACAACACCACCACACTGTGTTAGAGATGGACCTGCCTAGAACGGGCCAGTAGTCCTGTTGCAGTGCTCCTTCCTGTCTTATACCAGCTGACACTGCTACGACAAGCACTACTCTCCGTCAGCCCTTGACTAACACCCGTCAGCCTCTCCGTGTGTATACACACAATGTATACACGCCTCTCTCTGTGTGTATACACAAGGATATACACGCCTCTGTGTGTGTGTGCATACAAGGATATACACGCCTCTCTCTGTGTGTATACACAAGGATATACACGCCTCTGTGTGTGTGTGCATACAAGGATATACACGCCTCTCTCTGTGTGTATACATAAGGATATACACGCCTCTGTGTGTGTGTGCATACAAGGATATACACGCCTCTCTCTGTGTGTATACATAAGGATATACACGCCTCTGTGTGTGTGTGCATACAAGGATATACACGCCTCTCTCTGTGTGTATACATAAGGATATACACGCCTCTGTGTGTGAGCATACAAGGATATACACGCCTCTCTGTATGTATACACAGGATACACGCGTCTGTGTGTGTATGTTCTGTGTGTATACACAGGATATACACGCGTCTGTGTGTGTATGTTCTGTGTATGGTGGTATACACTGTGTATAGTGTGTATACACCTGCTTGCTGGTAATGAGAACTTACTAACTGGTTTTAAAATCCTGTATGATTGAGGGATTAAACTGAGAGAACCTTGTTTAAACTTGAGGATGTTGTAGGTTAGCAGGGAGCTGCCTGCACTGTTGTTGTAGGTTAGCAGGGAGCTGCCTGCACTGTTGTTGTAGGTTAGCAGGGAGCTGCCTGCACTGTTGTTGTAGGTTAGCAGGGAGCTGCCTGCACTGTTGTTGTAGGTTAGCAGGGAGCTGCCTGCACTGTTGTTGTAGGTTAGTAGGGAGCTGCCTGCACTGTTGTTGTAGGTTAGCAGGGAGCTGCCTGCACTGTTGTTGTAGGTTAGTAGGGAGCTGCCTGCACTGTTGTTGTAGGTTAGCAGGGAGCTGCCTGCACTGTTGTTGTAGGTTAGCAGGGAGCTGCCTGCACTGTTGTTGTAGGTTAGTAGGGAGCTGCCTGCACTGTTGTTGTAGGTTAGCAGGGAGCTGCCTGCACTGTTGTTGTAGGTTAGCAGGGAGCTGCCTGCACTGTTGTTGTAGGTTAGCAGGGAGCTGCCTGCACTGTTGTTGTAGGTTAGTAGGGAGCTGCCTGCACTGTTGTTGTAGGTTAGCAGGGAGCTGCCTGCACTGTTGTTGTAGGTTAGCAGGGAGCTGCCTGCACTGTTGTTGTAGGTTAGCAGGGAGCTGCCTTCACTGCTGCTGTAGGTTAGCAGGGAGCTGCCTGCACTGTTATTGTAGGTTAGCAGGGAGCTGCCTGCACTGTTGTTGTAGGTTAGCATGGAGCTCCCTGCACTGTTATTGTAGGTTAGCAGGGAGCTGCCTGCACTGTTGTTGTAGGTTAGCAGGGAGCTGCCTGCACTGTTATTGTAGGTTAGCAGGGAGCTGCCTGCACTGTTGTTGTAGGTTAGCAGGTAGCTGCCTTCACTGCTGTTGTAGGTTAGCAGGGAGCTGCCTGCACTGTTATTGTAGGTTAGCAGGGAGCTGCCTGCACTGTTGTTGTAGGTTAGCAGGGAGCTGCCTGCACTGTTGTTGTAGGTTAGCAGGGAGCTGCCTGCACTGTTGTTGTAGGTTAGCAGGGAGCTGCCTGCACTGTTGTTGTAGGTTAGCAGGGAGCTGCCTTCACTGCTGCTGTAGGTTAGCAGGGAGCTGCCTGCACTGTTATTGTAGGTTAGCAGGGAGGTGCCTGCACTGTTGTTGTAGGTTAGCATGGAGCTGCCTGCACTGTTATTGTAGGTTAGCAGGGAGCTGCCTGCACTGTTGTTGTAGGTTAGCAGGGAGCTGCCTGCACTGTTATTGTAGGTTAGCAGGGAGCTGCCTGCACTGTTGTTGTAGGTTAGCAGGGAGCTGCCTGCACTGTTGTTCTAGGTTAGCAGGGAGCTGCTTGCACTGTTGTTGAAGGTTAGCAGGGAGCTGCCTGCACTGTTGTTGTAAGTTAGTAGGTTGCTGCCTGCACTGTTGTTGTAGGTTAGTAGGCTGCTGCCTGCACTGTTCTTGTAAGTTAGTAGGTTGCTGCCTGCACTGTTGTTGTAGGTTAGTAGGTTGCTGCCTGCACTGTTGTTGTAAGTTAGTAGGTTGCTGCCTGCACTGTTGTTGTAGGTTAGTAGGCTGCTGCCTGCACTGTTGTTGTAAGTTAGTAGGTTGCTGCCTGCACTGTTGTTGTAGGTTAGTAGGTTGCTGCCTGCACTGTTGTTGTAAGTTAGTAGGCTGCTGCCTGCACTGTTGTTGTAGGTTAGTAGGTTGTTGCCTGCACTGTTGTTGTAGGTTAGTAGGTTGCTGCCTGCACTGTTGTTGTAGGTTAGTAGGTTGCTGCCTGCACTGTTGTTGTAGGTTAGTAGGTTGCTGCCTGCACTGTTGTTGTAGGTTAGTAGGCTGCTGCCTGCACTGTTGTTGTAGGTTAGCAGGGAGCTGCCTGCACTGTTGTTGTAGGTTAGTAGGCTGCTGCCTGCACTGTTGTTGTAAGTTAGTAGGTTGCTGCCTGCACTGTAGTTGTAGGTTAGTAAGTTCCTGCCTGCACTGTTGTTGTAAGTTAGTAGGTTGCTGCCTGCACTGTTGTTGTAGGTTAGTAGGCTGCTGCCTGCACTGTTGTTGTAAGTTAGTAGGTTGCTGCCTGCACTGTTGTTGTAGGTTAGTAGGTTGCTGCCTGCACTGTTGTTGTAGGTTAGTAGGTTGCTGCCTGCACTGTTGTTGTAAGTTAGTAGGCTGCTGCCTGCACTGTTGTTGTAGGTTAGTAGGTTGCTGCCTGCACTGTTGTTGTAGGTTAGTAGGTTGCTGCCTGCACTGTTGTTGTAGGTTAGTAGGCTGCTGCATGCACTGTTGTTGTAGGTTAGTAGGTTGCTGCCTGCACTGTTGTTGTAGATTAGTAGGCTGCTGCCTGCACTGTTGTTGTAGGTTAGCAGGGAGCTGCCTGCACTGTTGTTGTAGGTTAGTAGGCTGCTGCCTGCACTGCTGTTGTAGGTTAGTAGGCTGCTGCCTGCACTGTTGTTGTAGGTTAGTAGGCTGCTGCCTGCACTGCTGTTGTAGGTTAGTAGGTTGCTGCCTGCACTGCTGTTGTAGGTTAGTAGGCTGCTGCCTGCACTGTTGTTGTAGGTTAGTAGGCTGCTGCCTGCACTGTTGTTGTAGGTTAGTAGGCTGCTGCCTGCACTGTTGTTGTAGATTAGTAGGCTGCTTCCTGCACTGCTGCTGTAGGTTAGTAGGCTGCTGCCTGCACTGCTGTTGTAGGTTAGTAGGTTGCTGCCTGCACTGCTGTTGTAGGTTAGTAAGTTGCTGCCTGCACTGCTGTTGTAGGTTAGTAAGTTGCTGCCTGCACTGCTGTTGTAGGTTAGTAAGTTGCTGCCTGCACTGCTGTTGTAGGTTAGTAAGTTGCTGCCTGCACTGTTGTTGTAGGTTAGTAGGTTGCTGCCTGCACTGTTGTTGTAGGTTAGTAAATTGCTGCCTGCACTGCTGTTGTAGGTTAGTAAGTTGCTGCCTGCACTGTTGTTGTAGGTTAGTAGGCTGCTGCCTGCACTGCTGTTGTAGGTTAGTAGGTTGCTGCCTGCACTGTTGTTGTAGGTTAGTAGGCTGCTGCCTGCACTGCTGTTGTAGGTTAGTAGGTTGCAGCCTGCACTGTTCTTGTAGGTTAGTAGGTTGCTGATGCCTGCACTGCTGTTGTAGGTTAGTAGGTTGCTGCCTGCACTGTTCTTGTAGGTTAGTTGGTTGCTGTCTGCACTGTTCTTGTAGGTTAGTAGGTTGCTGCCTGCACTGCTGTTGTAGGTTAGTAGGCTGCTGCCTGCACTGTTCTTGTAGGTTAGTAGGTTGCTGCCTGCACTGCTGTTGTAGATTAGTAGGCTGCTGCCTGCACTGCTGTTGTAGGTTAGTAGGTTGCTGCCTGCACTGCTGTTGTAGGTTAGTAGGTTGCTGCCTGCACTGCTGTTGTAGGTTAGTAGGTTGCTGCCTGCACTGTTGTTGTAGGTTAGTAGGTTGCTCCCTGCACTGTTGTTGTAGGTTAGTAGGTTGCTGCCTGCACTGTTGTTGTAGGTTAGTAGGCTGCTGCCTGCACTGTTGTTGTAGGTTAGTAGGCTGCTGCCTGCACTGTTGTTGTAGGTTAGTAGGCTGCTGCATGCACTGCTGTTGTAGGTTAGTAGGCTGCTGCCTGCACTGCTGTTGTAGGTTAGTAGGTTGCTGCCTGCACTGTTCTTGTAGGTTAGTAGGTTGCTGCCTGCACTGTTGTTGTAGGTTAGTAGGCTGCTGCCTGCACTGTTGTTGTAGGTTAGTAGGCTGCTGCATGCACTGTTGTTGTAGGTTAGTAGGCTGCTGCCTGCACTGCTGTTGTAGGTTAGTAGGTTGCTGCCTGCACTGTTCTTGTAGGTTAGTAGGTTGCTGCCTGCACTGTTCTTGTAGGTTAATAGGCTGCTGCCTGCACTGTTCTTGCAGGTTAGTAGGCTGCTGCCTGCACTGCTGCTGTAGGTTAGTAGGCTGCTGCCTGCACTGCTGCTGTAGGTTAGTAGGCTGCTGCCTGCACTGTTGTTGTAGGTTAGTAGGCTGTGTCCTGCACTGCTGCTGTAGGTTAGTAAGCTGCTGCCTGCACTGCTGTTGTAGGTTAGTAGGCTGCTGCCTGCACTGCTGTTGTAGGTTAGTAGGCTGCTGCCTGCATGTTGTTGTAGGTTAGTAGGCTGCTGCCTGCACTGCTGTTGTAGGTTAGTAGGTTGCTGCCTGCACTGTTCTTGTAGGTTAGTAGGTTGCTGCCTGCACTGTTGTTGTAGGTTAGTAGGCTGCTGCCTGCATTGCTGCTGTAGATTAGTAGGCTGCTGCCTGCACTGTTGTTGTAGGTTAGTAGGTTGCTGCCTGCACTGCTGTTGTAGGTTAGTAGGTTGCTGCCTGCACTGTTGTTGTAGGTTAGTAGATTGCTGCCTGCACTGTTGCTGTAGGTTAGTAGGTTGCTGAGTGCACTGTTGTTGTAGGTTAGTAGATTGCTGCCTGCACTGTTGTTGTAGGTTAGTAGGTTGCTGCCTGCACTGTTGTTGTAGGTTAGTAGGCTGCTGCCTGCACTGTTGTTGTAGGTTAGCAGGCTGCTGCCTGCACTGCTGTTGTAGGTTAGTAGGTTGCTGCCTGCACTGTTGTTGTAGGTTAGTAAGTTGCTGCCTGCACTGCTGCTGTAGGTTAGTAGGCTGCTGCCTGCACTGCTGTTGTAGGTTAGTAGGTTGCTGCCTGCACTGTTGTTGTAGGTTAGTAGGTTGCTGCCTGCACTGCTGTTGTAGGTTAGTAGGCTGCTGCCTGCACTGTTGTAGGTTAGTAGGCTGTTGCCTGCACTGTTGTTGTAGGTTAGTAGGCTGCTGCCTGCACTGTTGTTGTAGGTTAGTAAGTTGCTGCCTGCACTGTTGTTGTAGGTTAGTAGGCTGCTGCCTGCACTGTTGTTGTAGGTTAGTAAGTTGCTGCCTGCACTGTTGTTGTAGGTTAGTAGGCTGCTGCCTGCACTGTTGTTGTAGGTTAGTAGGTTGCTGCCTGCACTGTTGTTGTAGGGTAGTAGGTTGCTGCCTGCACTGTTGTTGTAGGTTAGTAGGCTGCTGCCTGCACTGTTGTTGTAGGTTAGTAGGCTGCTGCCTGCACTGTTGTTGTAGGTTAGTAGGCTGCTGCCTGCACTGCTGTTGTAGGTTAGTAGGTTGCTGCCTGCACTGTTGTTGTAGGTTAGCAGGGAGCAGGCTGATGCCAGCACTGTTGTTGTAGGTTAGCAGGGAGCAGGCTGATGCCAGCACTGTTGTTGCAGGTTAGCAGGGAGCAGGCTGATGCCAGCACTGTTGTTGTAGGTTAGCAGGGAGCAGGCTGATGCCAGCACTGTTGTTGCAGGTTAGCAGGGAGCAGGCTGATGCCAGCACTGTTGTTGTAGGTTAGCAGGAAGCAGGCTGATGCCAGCACTGTTGTTGTAGGTTAGCAGGGAGCAGGATGATGCCTGCACTGTTGTTGTAGGTTAGCAGGGAGCAGGCTGATGCCTGCACTTTTGTTGTAGGTTAGCAAGGAGCAGGCTGATGCCAGCACTGTTGTTGTAGGTTAGCAGGGAGCAGGCTGATGCCAGCACTGTTGTTGCAGGTTAGCAGGGAGCAGGCTGATGCCAGCACTGTTGTTGTAGGTTAGCAGGGAGCAGGCTGATGCCAGCACTGTTGTTGCAGGTTAGCAGGGAGCAGGCTGATGCCAGCACTGTTGTTGTAGGTTAGCAGGGAGCAGGCTGATGCCAGCACTGTTGTTGCAGGTTAGCAGGGAGCAGGCTGATGCCAGCACTGTTGTTGCAGGTTAGCAGGAAGCAGGCTGATGCCAGCACTGTTGTTGTAGGTTAGCAGGGAGCAGGCTGATGCCTGCACTGTTGTTGTAGGTTAGTAGCGAGGAGTCTGCTGCTACCTGCTAACCCACACAGCCTGCCTGCCAGTCTGCCAGCCTGCCCGCCAGGCTGCCAGCCTGTATGCCAGCCTGCCCGCCAGCCTGCCCGCCAGGCTGCCAGCCTGTATGCCAGCCTGCCAGTGTAAATGGTAACTCTGGCACTGAGTAACAGTGTCAACACTGCCTCAGTCACATCATTCGCCGCCTCAGTGCTATGATACAACCTCCGCCATGTTGGACGTGTAGGCTGAACTGAGTCTCAGAATTCCGTGTCGCTGGTGCCTAGGCCTATCAGAATGACCAGGCCTAGGAGAGTGTCTTTTCCAGAGCCTTGAACAGCGGAGATTTTGCTACACCTTTTGTGAATATTTTTTTTAGGCCGTGGAAAGAAAGTGGCTTAACAGTGGCTTAACAGTGGCTTAACAGTGGCTTAACAGTGGCTTAACGGTGGCTTAACGGTGGCTTAACAGTGGCTTAACAGTGGCTTAACGGTGGCTTAACAGTGGCTTAACAGTGGCTTAACGGTGGCTTAACAGTGGCTTAACAGTGGCTTAACAGTGGCTTAACAGTGGCTTAACGGTGGCTTAACAGTGGCTTAACAGTGGCTTAACAGTGGCTTAATGGTGGCTTAACAGTGGCTTAACAGTGGCTTAACAGTGGCTTAACAGTGGCTTAACGGTGGCTTAACAGTGGCTTAGCAGTGGCTTAACAGTGGCTTAACGGTGGCTTAAAGGTGGCTTAACGGTGGCTTTACAGTAGCTTAACGGTGGCTTATCACTGGCTTATTACTGGCTTAACAGTGGCTTAACAGTGGCTTAACAGTGACTTAACAGTGACTTAACAGTGGCATAAGAGTGGCTTAACAGTTGTCAAGGAGGGAAGCGAAAAGTTGTGTTTGTAATTAATGGGTTAGTGTACCCTGGCTTAGTGCTCTGGCTTAATTAATGTGCCCTGACTTAGGGGTTCAGGGACCCCTGCTTGGGGTCATGGACCCCTGGCTCGGGTTCACGGACCCTGGCTTGTAACCAGATACCCTGTCTTGGGATCAGGGATCTTGGCTTAGGATTCAGGGACCCTGGCTTAGGGTTTAGGGGCCAAGAAACAGACAAGGAGACACTTACCAAAGTCGAAGGATCCTGCGACCACTGCGGCAAGGAGGAAGAGGGCGCAGACTGCGGGAGGCTGCGGTAGAAGCTGCCGATGCTGTGGAACCTGCGGCTTCCGCCAGGAGGAAGACCTGCCTGCGGGAGGCTGCGGCAGAAGTTCCTGATGCTGTGGAACCTGCGGCTTCCGCCAGGAGGAAGACCTGCCTGTGGGAGGCTGCGGCAGGTGGTGGAGAGGAAGATGATGCGGCAGGCAGCGCACCATGACTCTGCTGCCTTCCAGATAAACAAATACAAACTTCCTTCCGAGATCTCACAGCTAATTTGAGATATTTTCCATCTCTCTCTCTCTCTATATATATATATATATTTTTCTCTCTTTCTCTCTTTATCTATATCTCCCGAGGCTAGTCCTTCTTGGTTTTTCTCTATATATCTATCTCAAAATATATCTCTCTATATATTTCTATCTCTCTCTCTCTCTCTCTCTCTCTCTCTCTCTCTCTCTCTCTCTCTCTCTCTCTCTATTTATATATATATATATATATAAATATATATATATATATAAATATATATATATATATATATATATCTATATATATATATATCTATCTGTACATCTCTCTATCTATCAC
>NW_027199341.1:0-33289 GCF_038502225.1 Cherax quadricarinatus | reverse complement strand
CCGTTCTATCGACTGTCCTACTTGGAGTCTACCTGGAGGTTATTCTAGGGATCAATGCCCCCGCGGCCCTGTCCACGACCGGGCCTCTCGATGGATCAGGGCCTAATCAACCAGGTTGTTACTGCTGGCCGCATGCAGTCCAACGTACGAACCACAGCCCGGCTGATCCGGCACTGACTTTAGGTATCTGTCCAGCTCTCTCTTGAAGGCAGCCAAGGGTTATTAGTAATTCCCCTTATGCTTGGTGGGAGGCTGTTGAAAAGTCTTGGGCCCCGGACACTTGTGGTGTTTTCTCTTGGTGTACCAATGGCACTTCTACTTTTAATTGGGGGTATTTTGCATCGCCTGCCCAGTCTCTTACTTTCGTAGGGAGTGATTTCTGTGAGCAGATTCAGGCCATTCCTTCCAGAATTTTCCAAGTGTAAATTATGTTTGCAGATGAACTGTAATGAGTTGTTAAAGATGAACTGTAATGAGTTAGTGATGTGTAATGAAGATAGTGTGCGATAGTGTTAGTGATGTGTAGTGAAGATAATCTGTGATGGTGTTAGTGATGTGTAGTGAAGATAATCTGTGATAGTGTTAGTGATGTGTAGTGAAGATAATCTGTGATGGTGTTAGTGATGTGTAGTGAAGATAATCTGTGATGGTGTTAGTGATGTGTAGTGAAGATAATCTGTGATGGTGTTAGTGATGTGTAGTGAAGATAATCTGTGATAGTGTTAGTGATGTGTAGTGAAGATAATCTGTGATAGTGTTAGTGATGTGTAGTGAAGATAATCTGTGATGGTGTTAGTGATGTGTAGTGAAGATAATCTGTGATAGTGTTAGTGATGTGTAGTGAAGATAATCTGTGATGGTGTTAGTGATGTGTAGTGAAGATAATCTGTGATAGTGTTAGTGATGTGTAGTGAAGATAATCTGTGATGGTGTTAGTGATGTGTAGTGAAGATAATCTGTGATAGTGTTAGTGATGTGTAGTGAAGATAATCTGTGATGGTGTTAGTGATGTGTAGTGAAGATAATCTGTGATAGTGTTAGTGATGTGTAGTGAAGATAATCTGTGATAGTGTTAGTGATGTGTAGTGAAGATAATCTGTGATAGTGTTAGTGATGTGTAGTGAAGTGTTATAATCTGTGATGGTGTTAGTGATGTGATAGTGAAGATAATCTGTGATAGTGTTAGTGATGTGTAGTGAAGATAATCTGTGATGGTGTTAGTGATGTGTAGTGAAGTGTTATAATCTGTGATGGTGTTAGTGATGTGTAGTGAAGATAATCTGTGATAGTGTTAGTGATGTGTAGTGAAGATAATCTGTGATAGTGTTAGTGATGTGTAGTGAAGATAATCTGTGATAGTGTTAGTGATGTGTAGTGAAGATAATCTGTGATGGTGTTAGTGATGTGTAGTGAAGATAATCTGTGATAGTGTTAGTGATGTGTAGTGAAGATAATCTGTGATAGTGTTAGTGATGTGTAGTGAAGATAATCTGTGATGGTGTTAGTGATGTGTAGTGAAGATAATCTGTGATAGTGTTAGTGATGTGTAGTGAAGATAATCTGTGATGGTGTTAGTGATGTGTAGTGAAGATAATCTGTGATAGTGTTAGTGATGTGTAGTGAAGATAATCTGTGATGGTGTTAGTGATGTGTAGTGAAGATAATCTGTGATAGTGATGTAGTGAAGATGTGATAGTGATGTGTAGTGAAGATAATCTGTGATGGTGTTAGTGATGTGTAGTGAAGATAATCTGTGATGGTGTTAGTGATGTGTAGTGAAGATGTACTGTGATGGCGTTAGTGATGTGTAGTGAAGATAATCTGTGATGGTGTTAGTGATGTGTAGTGAAGATGATCTGTGATGGTGTTAGTGATGTGTAGTGAAGATGAACTGTGTTAGTGATGTGTAGTGAAGATGATCTGTGATGGTGTTAGTGATGTGTAGTGAAGATGATCTGTGATGGTGTTAGTGATGTGTAGTGAAGATGATCTGTGATGGTGTTAGTGATGTGTAGTGAAGATGAACTGTGATGGTGTTAGTGATGTGTAGTGAAGATGAACTGTGATGGTGTTAGTGATGTGTAGTGAAGATGAACTGTGATGGTGTTAGTGATGTGTAGTGAAGATGAACTGTGATGGTGTTAGTGATGTGTAGTGAAGATAAACTCTGATGGTGTTAGTGATGTGTAGTGAAGATAAACTCTGATGGTGTTAGTGATGTGTAGTGAAGATAAACTCTGATGGTGTTAGTGATGTGTAGTGAAGATAAACTCTGATGGTGTTAGTGATGTGTAGTGAAGATGAACTGTGAGGAGTTAGTGATATGTAGTGAAGATGAACTGTGATGGCATTAGTGATGTGTAATGAAGATGAAGTAGAATGGTGTTACTGATGTGTTGTGAAGATGAATTGTAATGAGGTTGCAATGTGTAGTGAAGTTGAACTGTGATGGTGTTAGTGATGTGTAGTGAAGAACTGTAATGAGTTAGTGATGTGTATTGAAGATGATCTGCGATGGTGTTATCACTCCATGTCACTCTGAATATTCAATCACCTTTGGATGTTTCATTTGCTGCCAGTGGCAGGAAAAACATTGATCATCACTCACACAACCTCTCACGGAACAAAAAGAAGATTATCACAACCGAAGACTCTATTTTTAAATGACAAAAAATGACATTTAATCTTGCATCCTGGCCGAGACACCTTTTTCTGTTAATGACTCAGATATCTTGGATGTTAACATATGTAGCACCGTGAGGGTTGTAGTATTATGTGCTGCTGTGATGATGCCAACATATTTTATGCCACTAAAGGATTGAGATACTGTTGTGTTTAATTTCAATATTTAGCGTTTAATGTAAACGTAATCATAATATCTAAGAGACTTTTGACAAATTCTTACCATCTTCCAGTCCAAAGAAATTAAATATAATATTCGACCTATGATTATACGCTTTCTTTTAATTTGTTTTTTGTTTTTGGTTTCACATATTTGTATATACTGGTAATAATTTATCAGGCAGCGAAGGTAACTGGTGCAGACACACCAGTCTTTTGTTGTGAAAGAAGCGGCGTAAAAAAATTACAAGAAATGTTACAATATTTCTGTACAATTAAAATGTTTGAGAGCAAGTTCACCATCACGTTGTGAGGACAGTGACTGCAAGTTCACCATCACGTTGTGAGGACAGTGACTGCAGTGTCTAACAACGATTTTGTTAAGAATATAAAGAATAATAAAGAAAAGAGCTAATGGTTGGTAATGGAATTACATGTTGTCAAGGCTGACAACACAACCACCACAGCTGCTGTTACTGTGTTGCACCACAGTTGTCAAGGCTGACAACACAACCACCACAGCTGCTGTTACTGTGTTGTGCCACAGTTGTCAAGGCTGACAACACAACCACCACAGCTGCTGTTACTGTGTTGCACCACAGTTGTCAAGGCTGACAACACAACCACCACAGCTGCTGTTACTTTGTTGCGGCACAGTCGTCAAGGCTGACAACTCAATCACTATAGCTGCTGCTACTGTGTTGCGGCACAGTCGTCAAGGCTGGAAACACAAGCACCACAGCTGCTGCTACTTTATTGCGACACAGTCGTCAAGGCTGACAACAACCACGACAGCTGCTGTTTCTGTGTTGCGCCACAGTTGTCAAGGCTGACAACACAACCACCACAGCTGCTGCTACTCAATTACTTTTTTTATAATTTTATGCAAGTTTTTCTTAATATTAAACTTTCGTGCACTGTACACCCCCCATCCCTTTCCGGGTGGAGAAAAGGGGGGGGATAGCGGGAGCTAGACACTGACGCTACCTTAACAAGCAGACTGGCACTCAAATTATCGTCGCTATATACTCGCTCGCTACTCCTATCTGTTGAACTTTTCCCTCACAAAGTCAGAGATTAAAACTGAATTAAGTTCACCTATGAAAATCTGTCCAGGAAAAACTACTTCAAGCCCGACACCGTCAAAGAATGTAGTACCATCAGTGTAAACTGCGATGGAATGAGAATGGGATCAAAAGAGATTAAGAAAATGGGAGCGAAAAGGACCAGAATTTAATTGGACTTTCCCACACGGTTGTGTAGAAGAACAGACACGAATAGTCGGAACTTTCCCAGCGGGCAGAGAAAAGTTTGTTAGGTAAGACACATATGCAACAGTTAGACAACTTTATTCCAAAACGTTTCGCCTACACAGTAGGCTTCTTCAGTCGAATACAGAAAGTAGGCAGGAACAGTAGAGATGTGAAGACGATGTAATCAGTCCATCACCCTTGAAGTCGTAGAATTTGAGGTTGTCAGTCCCTCAGCCTGGAGCAGTTCAGTTCAATAGTCAGATAGTTCCTGACTATGGAACTGAACTGCTCCAGGCTGAGGGACTGACAACCTCAAATTCTACGACTTCAAGGGTGATGGACTGATTACATCGTCTTCACATCTCTACTGTTCCTGCCTACTTTCTGTATTCGACTGAAGAAGCCTACTGTGTAGGCGAAACGTTTTGGAATAAAGTTGTCTAACTGTTGCATATATGTCTTACCTAACAACCTGTCGGTATTGTATACCATTTTGATGTTCAGAGAAAAGTTTGATGCCGGATGGACATACAGAGGAGAAAATGAAGAGATATCAAAAGAGAGTGAATACTAAGAGAAAAAAGACGGAGTAAGCAGAGAGCAGCGATCAAGTAAAGAACTACTAACGTCTGTTACTATCCTGTATGTAGAGTGATCGTGAAGGTTATAAGAAGGGGACAAAATATTGGTGACAATGGACTTCATACTGTTCGTGCAAAGATGGAACATCTTTGCTATCAACAAAGGAGAAACGAAAAGCACCTGGACTCAAAAGCAATGTTTGATGATGAACGGGATCATGTTCAGAAGGACCTGCGGGAGAGGCCGCACAATACTGTTCTTCGCCACAGTCCAGTTTCCATCACATTAGGCTGAATGAAGACGAAAGGGAATTCGTCTATCAACCGGTCTATCAACCCCTCGAGAAAGATGGGCAAGGATTTTTAAGAAGTTCATCCCACTATGGTAAGTTGCTTTCACGGAGCTTATGTGAGGTTTCCTGGACATCCGTCAATCAAACAGAAGATCGAGAAACCTGATCGTTCTTTGGGACTTGAGATGATTATCCAGACACACATAATCTATAAGATTGTGTGTGTCTCACACAATGCGCACTCATTTGCAAAATATGATCATCACTTGTTTAGTGCTGATGATCCTTGCATTCTATATGAAAGGTACATAATATTGATACGAGGGTGAATAAAACACGTGTAATATATAAGTGTATATATTTAAGATTTTCCTCAGTCAAGGACCTTGTTAGTTTAATACCCCAGACAGTAAACAGGAGACTTACGCAGAATCCAGGGAGATAGCGGCGCAAAAGTAGTCGTTGCGGTGGCCACATGAGCATAGATGGAGACAGCTAGTTGAGATATATTTCAACTGGTTAGCTTTGATCGTAGTGGTCTGTATTTTTGCTCCATTCCAATTCATATGATCCATTACTGGGTTATGTACGAAGGAAAGAGATGCATTTCGGTAGTTGAGAAAGGTATCCCCTTACGGCACAGCGCTAGTCCGCTGTGCCACAGGGATATAGTGTACGGCACAGCGCTAGTCCGCTGTACCACAGGGATATAGTGCAGACACTGGCATTATTTTATACTGAAGTTAAGTGGTAGTTTTGAAGAAAATCAGAAGATGCAGTGACAAGTGTTTATATGTAAACTAATAATATAAACAACGACTTTGAAGGTAAACCAAAGAAGTATTCACCTCTTGTCTCAGAGAAGTTAATATTCTAAAATACACAAATACATGTGACATTTAGAAATAATCACACGAAGAAAACAGTATCTTAATTTCACCAATTCCTTCAAAAAAAATGGGACCTAAATAGTTAAAAATAAATTTAAACTTTTATCTAAATAAGCTTGACGATTTTTTAAGTAATTATGAAATATAATAATAATATTTTAAATAAGCTTTGAGCACCACCTGCAGGGCACATAGATGTTAAATGGATGTAAAGGTGTTTTATGAGACACCAAGGAAAACCCAGTAAAGTCAAACACTGTTATCTATTTCTAATCAGAAGATATATTCTACAGTTATTTTACAGAAATCAATTTTGTTAATAATTTTAGCACATTAAAACTTACACAACTTAAGTTCAAGAGACAGCTTCCTTTCTGTAAATTACATCACTTAAAGTTTAAAGCTAATCCGAAGATGCATTCCTCAGTTATTGTACAGAATCCCCCTAATTGCACCTAAACAGCCAATTCATCAGCTATTAAACACTGATGCCATTCCCAGTAGTTTTATTCTAGAGAAAACGCTGAACACTTAGGTGCCATATAGTGCCCATGGAATGGGATGCATTGAAAGGACACTATGTGACTTCCCCGGCAAGTGGAACTAGCTTACCCCTTGAGCCAGTACCGTGGACCAAAAACCCTTTATCTGAGAGTGAATAATTGCACATACTCATTTGAAAGATGCCATCCTTCTTTTAAGTAGGATTCACGGGTGTTAAAATTTTGTCTTATCAGAAAAATCTTTCCAAAGTTATCTCATGGAAAACAAGTTTGTTAATCTCTTAGAAATTGGTCAGACGGAATCTGTACTAATCAGTTTTTCCAGGAACCTTCACCTAGCTGACCTGGGTTGAACGTTTTAATCAGTTGTTCCAGGAACCTTTACCTAGCTGACCTGGGTTAAACGTTTTAAGTGTAACGGTTAAGTCTTGGAGGAGGTGAGAGGAAGACAAGTACTTAGTTTGCTAACCCTGACACAAAGTTTTTAAGAGTTCACTAAAATCGTGAAGCCTGATAAAAACTCTCATTATCAGTAAATTTCAACTTCTTTTTTTTTCAGCTCTATTCTATTTAAAATTCTCAATAATCCTCTAATGAAAAACTGTGGAATTTGTATTTTTTAAGACATCAGTTTGATAAAAAATAAATATAATTAGCAAATTGGCGCATATAAAGCCCAAATTCGATAAAAAAAAAAATATTTTCGTATTGAATATACTAACACTGACCAGAAGAAAGTCTCTAGCTATTTCATGGAAATAATTAAAAAAACCCTTAAGTTAACGTGAAAGCAAAACTTCATATTTAAATAGCACATCAACAGTAAAAAGTTGAACTCTATCAGAAAAGTCATTTACTTGTAATTGCTCTGAATCTATCCATTCAAAGTTCATTAACAATTTGATTAAACTTACAAATTTGGAAGTAAACAGTCTGAACTTACATTGTGTCTTCCATCAGCGTTAATATTTTGAAGCCAATATGATAAGTCATTCCTTTGTTATTGAACGAAAATAAATGTTACGATTTAATTGGAAAATCAGGCCATCTGCAGCCTAATAAAATTTAAACTTTGACGTCTGCAAAACACGTCTGGAATGAAAATTTGAAGTCAATTACAAGTGGTATTCCGCAGTTATTTCGCGATCCCATGTTTTATAAACCAAATTAATATATTTACAAATTTACCTGTACATAAACTTAACTGAATGGGTAGTAATGGGTAGTAATGGGTAGTAATGGGTAGTCTCCTGGTTGTAAGATGCATCACCTCTTAAATAATGTCATTTAGAAGTCGTAGTCTCAAATATTTCAAAGTTGATTAAACTCGTATTAAGATTACAGATTTCTTTACAAATAAAATTGAGAGATGTGCAGCTATAAACCTGAATTTTTAAGAGGCACATTTATTGAACATTTGAAGTTACGCCGCAGTGGGTTTTGCAAGTTATCGAAGATATTTCAGAGTTTTGGGAATTTGTGAAATAACTTTGATCATGAGGGACCTGTACTTGCCAGTTGTTCATAGAATTTAACTCAATTTAACGTTCACCATTGACAAAAATTTAAATCTTGTTAGATAATGCCGTCTCGTCATATGAACTAAATCAAATGGAAGATAGAGGTATGGGTGTGTGTGGGAAACAAGCAGGTTGCAACACTAGGGTTGGAAACAGTAAATGTATAAAAGGCATTCAGCATGAAGTTATAAATAAAAACAATAGATCAGGTCAGCAAACAAAGGGGGACAGCAGAGGGCAGCAAGGGACTAGCTCCCTTAAGGTTTACTATACTAATAGCAGGAGTGTAAGAAATAAGATAGATGAGCTAAGATTAATTGCAAGTGCAGGAAACATAGATATTATTGCTATAACAGAGACCTGGCTCAATCTGAAAGATAGAGAGATGCCCTCTGAATGTCACATACAAGGCTATAAATTATTCCACACTGACAGGGTCAACAGGAAAGGTGGTGGAGTAGCGATGTATGTCAGAGACAATTTAAATTGTTGTGTTAGACAAGATATTAAATTAGAAGCGTCAGCCACTGAATCTGTTTGGTTACAGCTTCTCGAGGGCCGAGAAAAACTAATTTTGGGTGTGATTTACAGGGCCCCAAATCTTGATAGGGAGTGCAGTAAACTTCTATGGGACGAAATTCGTAAGGCATCTACATACGAAAATGTTGTGCTAATGGGAGATTTCAACTATAGACAGATTGACTGGAGCAATTTGACAGGAAATTTAGTCAGGTGACTTTCTTGATACGATCCAGGATTGTTTTTTAAAACGGTTTGTGACACAGCCAACTAGGGGAAATAACCTCCTTGACTTGGTTCTTACCAGTAGGGAAACACTAATTAATAATCTTGAGGTTAATGATGAGCTTGGGGAAAGTGATCACAAATCACTCAGTTTTAATATATCATGGAATTCCCCTAATAATGGCAATCAAGTCTCTGTCCCTGACTTCCGCTTGGCTGATTTCATAGGACTGAAAAATTACTTAGGTGGGCTGAACTGGAATGACCTGACTAAGGGTCAGGTAGGTGGTGATGGTTGCCGATATGACGCTTTCCAGGGCATAGTTCTAGCTGCTCAGTCAAATTATGTTCCAAATAGGGAAATCAGATCAAACAAAAATGATCCTAAATGGATGAGCAATAGATTAAAATATCTAATTGGTCAAAAGAGAGGCATATATAGGCAAATCAAAAGAGGGGAGGGGCAATTAAGAAATCGATATATTCAGTTAAAGAGAGAAATAAAAAAAGGAATTAGAAAAGCAAAAAGAGATTATGAGGTTAAAGTTGCAAGAGATTCGAAGACTAACCCAAAAGGATTCTTTCAGGTATACAGAAGTAAGATCAGGGACAAGATAGGCCCACTCAAAAGTTCCTCGGGTCAGCTCACTGACAGTGATAAGGAAATGTGTAGAAGTTTTAACACATACTTCCTCTCAGTTTTTACACAGGAGGATACCAGCGATATTCCAGAAATGATAAATTATGTGGAACAGGACGATAATAAACTGTGCACGATTAGGGTCACAAGTGACATGGTCCTTAGGCAAATAGATAAATTATAACCTAACAAATCCCCAGGCCCTGATGAACTGTATGCAAGGGTTCTAAAAGAATGTAAAGAGGAGCTTAGCAAACCTTTGGCTAATCTTTTCAACATATCACTACAAACTGGCATGGTGCCAGATAAGTGGAAAATGGCAAATGTGATACCTATTTTCAAAGCAGGTGACAGGTCCTTAGCTTCGAACTATAGACCAATAAGCCTAACCTCCATAGTGGGAAAATTTATGGAATCAATAATTGCCGAGGCAGTTCGTAGCCACCTTGAAAAGCATAAATTAATCAACGAATCTCAGCATGGTTTTACAAAGGGGCGTTCCTGCCTTACGAATTTATTAACTTTTTTCACTAAGGTATTTGAGGAGGTAGATCATGGTAATGAATATGATATTGTGTATATGGACTTCAGTAAGGCTTTTGACAGGGTCCCACATCAGAGACTATTGAGGAAAATTAAGGCACATGGAATAGGAGGAGAAATTTTTTCCTGGATAGAGGCATGGTTGACAAATAGGCAGCAGAGAGTTTGCATAAACGGGGAGAAATCAGAGTGGGGAAGCGTCACGAGCGGTGTTCCACAGGGGTCAGTGTTGGGCCCCCTGCTGTTCACAATATACATAAACGACATAGATGAGGGCATAAAGAGCGACATCAGAAAGTTTGCCGATGACACCAAAATAGGCCGTTGAATTCATTCTGACGAGGACATTAGAGCACTCCAGGAAGATTTGAATAGACTGATGCAGTGGTCGGAGAGGTGGCAGATGCAGTTTAATATAGACAAATGCAAAGTTCTAAATGTTGGACAGGACAATAACCATGCCACATATAAACTAAATAATGTAGATCTTAATATTACGGATTGCGAAAAAGATTTAGGAGTTCTGGTTAGCAGTAATCTGAAACCAAGACAACAGTGCATAAGTGTTCGCAATAAAGCTAATAGAATCCTTGGCTTCATATCAAGAAGCATAAATAATAGGAGTCCTCAGGTTGTTCTTCAACTCTATACATCCTTGGTTAGGCCTCATTTAGATTATGCTGCACAGTTTTGGTCACCGTATTACAGAATGGATATAAATGCTCTGGAAAATGTACAAAGGAGGATGACAAAGTTGATCCCATGTATCAGAAACCTTCCCTATGAGGATAGACTAAGGGCCCTGAATCTGCACTCTCTAGAAAGACGTAGAATTAGGGGGGATATGATTGAGGTGTATAAATGGAAGACAGGAATAAATAAAGGGGATGTAAATAGTGTGCTGAAAATATCTAGCCTAGACAGGACTCGCAGCAATGGTTTTAAGTTAGAAAAATTCAGATTCAGGAAGGATATAGGAAAGTACTGGTTTGGTAATAGAGTTGTGGATGAGTGGAACAAACTCCCAAGTACAGTCCTAGAGGCCAGAACGTTGTGTAGCTTTAAAAATAGGTTGGATAAATACATGAGTGGGTGTGGGTGGGTGTGAGTTGGACCTGATTAGCTTGTGCTACCAGGACGGTTGCCGTGTTCCTCCCTTAAGTCAAGGTGACCTGACCTGACTAGGTTGGGTGCATTGGCTTAAGCCGGTAGGAGACTTGGACCTGCCTCGCATGGGCCAGTAGGCCTTCTGCAGTGTTCCTTCGTTCTTATGTTCTTATGTTCTTAAAACGGAAAGTTGACGGATGAAAAAAAATGCAGCCACTTAAAATTCTTTCTTCTAGGATTCTTACTTATTGGACGTCATCTAATAGTTATTATCTCTTTGCTTTGTGTTCATTAATTTAATTTCTTCTTGTGAGGCGCTAAACTCTTGTAGATCCTTCATCCACACAGTGACATGGGGGCTGATCCAGCATCTGCGAATCAGCTAGCAAGGGTACGGGCGTGTTTCGTAAAGTGCTAAACCAGTATGGGCCATCCACCACATGGTGTATGCATGATCTTTTGATCACTCATATCAGCACAGTCTCTAACTAGCGAGGCTTTTGGTGATCACTCAAAGTTTTCTGCACATCACTTAACTTTCAACTGCAAACAGTTTGGTTTGACGTTCGAGCTTCTCTTTACATTTCCTTCTGATGCTGCCCAGTCTGATTTGCTCTTATTTTTCCTTATTTTGGAGATGTGGAATAAATCTTAAAACCTAAAAATGATCTTTGTTGCTCTTTTAAATCATATACTGCGTTTAAAATGTTGCTATAATTGAAATTGCCTTTTTGTAATTAACAATTCTCTACAAGGCAATTTTTTTTGAAGTAACTGAATGACATTAAATCCTCAGTCTCTCGTCTATCAGAGTTTTCATCGACTTGGCAAGTCAATATTGGTATATGTTGCTTGTATGAATTTATATTTTTCAGTTATCTTATGATGAACATCATATTTTGAATAATACAAATATTAACATCATACATGACATCCTATTTTTAATGGCACTATAAACGTGGTAAAGTTACATGTGGGTGTTTAGTTATGAACTTAATAAACCAAAATAACTCAGTTTATATTGGTCTAGTAATTATATAAATTAAAAAAAAAATACACTCAATGCAAGCTATTTCTTTCTTCAAATTCCATATGAAGGTTGACTCTCTTGTCTCTCTTAACTGACATGCACAACTAAACTCGTATTTAGGTTAATTTGCTCTTCAGTGTATAGTCTTCCTTACAGAAGTCTTCTAGAAGTATGCAAGAGACGCGTCAACTCAGATATTATCGAGTTTTTTCTCCTAACTGAAAATATCCGTTCAACACCCTCGTGTAATTTTTTTTTTTTTTTTTGACATGATACATATTTGTACAAAGAAATATAGTGATTGGGTGTACATGCCAAAAGCCCCTTGTATGCAGAGCATTATGGGCAGGCTTTAAGATTAACTAAGCAATGATATATTCAGTGGTTAAAAATTACAGTAAAAAAATTACAAGAGGTACAAATGAATATTTCAAATAAGCATTAAAGTTGTACAAATTTGTAGCATAACAATGTATAATATAATTTAATCAGATCGAGTAAAATCAATGATTTGTAGTGCAGAAACAGGTCATATGGTCATTAGATGAGTTCCGGTGCATTCAAGAGAATGGAGTATTCTATTAGGTAATGTAATTAAATAAAACATAGTATGATAGGGTCACAGGTTATACATTTATGAGATTCAGTTATTCAGTATTTATTTAGTTGAGGTTGAGTAAGTGATTTTTAAGAAGTCTTGAATTGATAAACAGTATTTCCTTTATATTCACAGGTAATGAATTCCAGATATTTGGGCCTTTTATGTGAATTGAGTTTTTACATTGTGTAAGATGGACACGGGGAACATCAAAGAGTGATCTGTGCCTTGTTATGGTCATGTGTTCTGTTGAGGTTGCAATAAAATGCATAATTTCGTAGGTGAGCGCGTGACGGGAAAGGATTTGTTATCCGCTTCCCATCCTTGCCAACACTTTTGATCATCCTGTACAGTACGACCATTCGTCTCTATAGGTGACAACGACCTTCTTATGCTACCTACTTGTACTTTATATTTCCTATTATATTCCCATTTCTGCTTGTTGTTTTGAACTGAAATAGGAAATTTTCTATCTGAAATAGAGAAAGAGCATTCTATGAAGAAAAGATCTGAAAAGAAAGCTACATTCCATCATCTTTACATTCTTGTTTGACCCTTCGAATTGACCTTCCCGCGACATCCTCTGATTTCGTTGTTACAGGCTTAAGAGTCTTTGTTAAGACATCGCAGATTTTTCTCGGTACTTTTCTAATCTCAGTAATGTTATAGTGGAGGTGGTCAATATGTCATCCATCAACACCCAACAAAGAGACACCCAAACTCTGCTCAGTTGTCCGTCGGATGATGGTAAAACCTTGGAAAGGCTCTTATCTCGTTTGTTCTGTGCTGCTGATGGAGAGAAGTGGCGTATTTCCCACAGATAAAAATGCTTTTCCTTAATCAAATTATTGTTCTGCATTTGAGTTTATTTCAAGCATCCTGTTGATACCTACATCACTCTTCCTTTTCATACTTTTAACCCTCAAATTCCTCTTCCAAATGCAATACAGAAATTTGAAATCATATTATTTTATTTATGATTTAGCTTGGTGATCTCTAGCATAAATTGGTAAACAACAGATCATGCTCTCACCCAGAGTGAATTTATTTATCTAGTTTATATATAAACACAATTTGTTTAAACTTTGCTTCAGTTTTTTTGTCTTATTCATTGGAACATTCGAAGGTGTCATTGCTTTATTGGTCTAATTTTCCATGTGTATTATTACCCACAAATTTGCTTCATAAATAGTAAATTTTTCTATTTCTAGTTGAACTTTCCTAAAACTTCTTCATCCATATCCTGATTGAACTTGTTTGTAAGTTTAAAGTTTCCATTATTTTACCGCTGATGACCTTAACGAGGAATTCCAACAAGAGGGATAACTATATTGATTCACTGATTTATTCTTCTTTTGCTTTAATGCAAATAACATAAGAAAGAAGGAACACTGCAACAGGCCTACTGACCCATGCGGAGCAGGTCCATGTCCCTCCCCCCCCGGATTAGCCCAATGACCCACCCAGTCTGGTCACCTCCACTCAGGGATGGAGCACGGCACCAGACCCAGCAGCACAAGCTAGTCAGGTTCAACTCACACCCACCCACACCCACTCATGTATTTATCTAACCTATTTTTAAAACTACACTTAACTTTTTCATTAACTGTCTCCTAGAACAACATGGGATGGTATCAAGCAACAAACTAATATTTGTCAATTTTGGATCCAGTTATCTTCTCGTACATTTTTTGAATCTTTTCCATTGCCATGATAATTTTTAGCTGATTCCTTAAAGTAAATCCTTCCCTTGTGGTCGTTGATGCCTATAATTTTTAGCTGATTCCTTAAAGTAAATCCTTCCCTTGTGGTCGTTGATGCCTATAATTTTTAGCTGATTCCTTAAAGTAAATCCTTCCCTTGTGGTCGTTGATGCCTATAATTTTTAGCTGATTCCTTAAAGTAAATCCTTCCCTTTAAAGTAAATCCTTCCCTTGTGGTCGTTGATGTCTATCAAAAAAGTACAAAAAATATTCCCCTTCTTCCCCCACAAAAAAAAAAAAAACCAAAATTGAATACATTTCATTTCGTATTTTGTAGATATTTCTTCCTCTTCATAAATTACTTCACTGATAATTTCTCAGGTTTGAATATTGATTTTTTAATTAAGAATATATATTTGCTTGAAGCGACACCAGGCATTACTTTCTCTTAAAACTGCAAAAACTAATACATATCACATATATGCAATAAGATCACAGTAAACAGGTGATTTCAGAATATGCAAAACAACCACTGTGAAAGAATAGAGAAATTCCAAGCGTTTTCGTGACTACTCACATTATCAAGGAACTTATTGTTCCTTGATAATGTGAGGAGTCACGAAAGCGCTTGGAATTTCTCTATTCTTTCACAGTGGCTGTTTTGCATATCACATATGTACAAATACATATTAAAGTCAAATTACAAAAAAAAAAAAAATGAAAGCTGATTTTTGGTACTTTTTTTTTTACATGTGCTGAATCTTTTCAATGTTTTTCGTTCTTTGCCATTAGAGATTTTTTTTTTTTAATTTTGAGTATTATACTTAATTAGCAAAGAACCTGTTTAATTAGTATACTTCATTTTAATGATTTCTATCATGTTATTTATTAAAATAACATTTAACTTCACCACAAGGAATGTTTGAGGCTCGATCCACCGTCTGTTAACTGAGGCCAGGTCTCTGACCAGATATAAGTTTAATATAATAATAGTGATAATAATATCTTTATTTACTACAAGTACATGTACAAGGTATACATGCCTAGCTGACATCACTGACATACTACTTGTTATGCTGAGCATTTCGGGCAAATAAGGTCACTTTTGTCCTAGGATGCGACTCACACCAGTCGACTAACACCCAGGTACCCATTTTCCTGATGGATGAACATAGACAACCGGTGTAAAGAAACACGCCCAATGTTTCTACCCTCCCTGGGAATCGAACCCAGACACTTTCCGTGTGAAGCGAGAGCTTTAGTTACCAGGCTAAAGCTCTCGTACTCAGAAACTCCTTCATGGATATTACGTTGTAGCCATGAACAGAGTTGAGAACTGCTGACATGTGAATACTTTTTCTTGTGGTATAACATGGATAGGTCTTGCCTCTGTCATAACATAATGTCAATTGATGCTGGCCAGCTTAGAGCGCCTGCTACTCCAGAGTTCCCTGATATTACATCAATTTCAGTCACCAAGCTCATTTAAATTCACGTGCTGGGAAATTTGTCCTTTAAAACATAGTCTTACTCTGAGAATCTTTTCATAAGTTTTCAGAAGTAACATGTTGTCAACTTAGACTTAAATGTCTTTCTAAATCTAGATAATCATTCAACCCTTTCGTGCTGACTGACACTCTCAAAGCAACACTCAAAAAAATAACATTTGACAATTACTTTCTCCTAATAATATTGTCTGGTTGGCCAGGGGTCTCTGTGAATGAACTTTCACCTGTTCCTCAAGTGCAGTACTGCATTTACACTTTTAAATGCAGAATCTGGTATTATACACCAGTTAATGACTCCACTTGTTGCTAGCAGCTTCTTTCGTATGCAAGTCTGTGCTCAGTTTTTTGGCTGGAATGAGAAATTCGTTGTGTTAATGTGTTAACTATAAAACCATGTTCCACCAATCTCATATTCTCGTGAGATTTAGCCTCTACTGAGCGTCTAATTTTTCATCCTTTTAAGGCTCTTATGGCATTTCTTGTGCTGTGCTGTTGACGGAGTGAGAGAGCACATAGCCGACAGAATGAACGAAATTGACACACATGCAGAGCAAAATATTTACTGAGACAACGTTTTACTAACAATATTTGTTTATAATTCGGTCATGCTGCTGAAATTTGCCATGGTGTTCTATTCACCTGTCCGTTGTTCTTGGCCACCTCGTTTTCTACTGTACATACGGTACGAATACCAGAAAGAATCATCGCTTTCACACATTATTTTTGCCTTGTGATCTCTTGCATTTACTTTCTTCATTTATCCTGTGCTTTACAGCTGCTTCCTGACTTCCCTGAATTTAATTAGTTGCCCTGTCTATTTCCAAACACATTTTGTTTAAACTTCGCCTAATCATTTTATATCTCTGGATGATTTCCCAATCTTCCCAAGTATTTCCTTCCCAGAAAATTATGAGTCATCAATCACCGTTTCTACATATGCTTCATTTTATTTCTTTTTTTTTCATATCCTGGTTCGACATAAATGAAAATTCGACTTCAATGCGTGACAATATTCCTAATACTAAATTATATGTTCAGACTCATCATTTTACCGCTGTTCACACTGCTGACGCTGTTCACACTGCTGACGCTGCTGACGTATACCCTGAAGAGGGATACCACTTGAAATTCGCTTTTGTGTAATCACTTTGAATACCTTATTTTGAACGATATAAACCCTTCAACAATTGTGTATCTTCGAAAAAAGAGCCTCGCTGAGTATCAGGAACTGTAATTGCCAATTTCGGATCAATTTGTATTTTGGTGTAATACCTCTCTGGGGCACTACATAAATTCTCAAACTCTTTTTCGATTTGATTTGGCCTTGATCAGCCTACGTGTAGTTGTGCATAGTCTGACTGACGTGGAGCGGGTTTATTTCTTAAAGCTACCGTGTGGAGAAACAGTGTTCACTTGATTGTCTAAATTTTAGACGTGCTCATTGTTTACTACATCTGGTCATTCTCACAGCTGAATTCAGGCTTCACCGGCAGAGGCCACATTACAGGTGAACATGTCAACTGGTCTAGAAAACCTCCTGGACAGCAGTCTGGCCACCATCAAAAATTGCTGGCTTGTTAGCACCAAACTCAATTTCAAGTTTTTAATTGTACTGACTCGTGACTATCTTATATCCTTCAGTGCAGGAAATTTTAAGTCCTTGACTGAGGATAGGAAAGTTCTGCAGAAACTTTTTCTGATTCAGCTAATTTAACTAACATTTCAGTTATCTGAGGAAATAGGTGAAGAATCCCCTGCAGTGTGTTGTGAAGACTTTACTTACTTTTAACACGATCAAACACATCTTTATAAATCTCAATGTTCTGAAAGTCTAAGACATATCTAGGATGTGTGGGTGCTTTATACCATTATTTTTATGGAAGCCTCCACCCTGCGGCTAGGAAGAGGTTTCTTCTTTACAGAGCTGCTTCCTGAGGGCTTTATACTCATCGAGCAAGTCAGGTGGAGCTGAAGGAAGGTGAGGGATGCATTTCTCTAGGTTCTTGAGAGCACCTTCCTCGTTGTCTTGTCGGGCTGAAAAGGTCATCAAGAGATAAGTTATAAGCTAGTGGTTTACTGGGGCTTTATAGGTGTTTAAGTGTGGTTTGAGTGCATGCGTTACTGTGTGTGTGTGTGTGTGTGTTTGTATGAGTATGTTTGCACGTGTGCCTATGTGTTTGTGTGTGGTGTGTGTGTGTATTTAATTATATATCATTGCAAGGGTCAAGCCTTGGTTCCTTGCTTGCCTCTTCATATGCTACTCGCCAGATTCATTCTCGATTTGTCAGCGCTCTCATACCATCAAAACAATGTGCGGGAGTAGATGTATATATATCGCTATGAAGAATGATTGAATAATACGTTTTGGACGTGAATTACCATATTTAAAGAAGAGAATACAGCTGAACTGCCATGGGTAGCTGGAGTCAAAATTCAGTATTAGGGATGCAGTCGTCTGCCTGCTGTGATATATCCTGGTCGAGTGCCCACAGTAACAAGGCTGGTATAGCCATTGCTATCGAATTCTCCTTAACCTAAACTATATTTTTCTCTCTATATATCTCTTTCATATAATTATCTTCACTTTCCTTTATTTCTTTCGTGGTTGATTGACTTAGTCAGGCATAAATCTTGCTGATCTCTTGCGCCAATCTTTCAATCGTTTTCATATCTTTAATTTGTAATATTCTTAAGATTCTGAATAGACGTATACATAAAAATTATTAGTCTTAATATGATGAAGAGGTAACTATGAAAGAAGGTAAAATTAAGTTGATAAAAGAGACAGTGGTAAGTCATTAGAAGAAGGTTATCATTAGTCATTGTTAAATACAAGACCACAATTTTTATTCGTTAATACTAAGAATGTAAAAAAAATGTGCAATTTTTGCAATTTTATGCATTGTAAAATAGAACATGGTCAGTTAAACACAATATCGTTTTACAGATTTTTAATCGTACTAGCAACACACATATGAACAAACAAATATTAGACGTATCTGGTTAATAGTACTGCATTTATTACAATGTTGTGAAGAAAGAGGTGGTCTTAAGTCATAGCCATGAAAGAGGTGGTCTTAAGTCATAGCCATGAAAGAGGTGGTCTTAAGTCATAGCCATGAAAGAGGTGGTCTTAAGTCATAGCCATGAAAGAGGTGGTCTTAAGTCATAGCCATGAAAGAGGTGGTCTTAAGTCATAGCCATGCTAGACTGTACTCCGTCTGCGGCCTTCTTTGCCCTTCCCCAATCTTCATGACTTTGCACTTGGTGGGATTGAACTCCAGGAGCCAATTGCTGGACCAGGTCTGCAGCCTGTCCAGATCCCTTTGTAGTTCTGCCTGGTCTTCGATCGAGTGAATTCTTCTCATCAACTTCACGTCATCTGCAAACAGGGACACCTCAGAGTCTATTCCTTCCGTCATGTCGTTCACAAATACCAGAAACAGCACTGGTCCTAGGACTGACCCCTGCGGGACCCCGCTGGTCACAGGTGCCCACTCTGACACCTCGCCACGTACCATGACTCGCTGCTGTCTTCCTGACAAGTATTCCCTGATCCATTGTAGTGCCTTCCCTGTTATCCCTGCTTGGTCCTCCAGTTTTTGCACCAATCTCTTGTGTGGAACTGTGTCAAACGCCTTCTTGCAGTCCAAGAAAATGCAATCCACCCACCCCTCTCTCTCTTGTCTTACTGCTGTCACCATGTCATAGAACTCCAGTAGGTTTGTGACACAGGATTTCCCGTCCCTGAAACCATGTTGGCTGCTGTTGATGAGATCGTTCCTTTCTAGGTGTTCCACCACTCTTCTCCTGATAATCTTCTCCATGATTTTGCATACTATACATGTCAGTGACACTGGTCTGTAGTTTAATGCTTCATGTCTGTCTCCTTTTTTAAAGATTGGGACTACATTTGCTGTCTTCCATGCCTCAGGCAATCTCCCTGTTTCGATAGATGTATTGAATATTGTTGTTAGGGGTACACATAGCGCCTCTGCTCCCTCTCTCAATACCCATGGGGAGATGTTATCTGGCCCCATTGCCTTTGAGGTATCTAGCTCACTCAGAAGCCTCTTCACTTCTTCCTCGGTTGTGTGCACTGTGTCCAGCACTTGGTGGTGTGCCCCACCTCTCCGTCTTTCTGGAGTCCCTTCTGTCTCCTCTGTGAACACTTCTTTGAATCTCTTGTTGAGTTCTTCACATACTTCACGGTCATTTCTTGTTGTCTCTCCTCCTTCCTTCCTTAGCCTGATTACCTGGTCCTTGACTGTTGTTTTCCTCCTGATGTGGCTGTACAACAGTTTCGGGTCAGATTTGGCTTTCGCTGCTATGTCATTTTCATATTGTCTTTGGGCCTCCCTTCTTATCTGTGCATATTCGTTTCTGGCTCTACGACTGTTCTCCTTATTCTCCTGGGTCCTTTGCCTTCTATATTTCTTCCATTCCCTAGCACACTTGGTTTTTGCCTCCCTGCACCTTTGGGTAAACCATGGGCTCATCCTGGCTTTTTCATTATTCCTGTTACCCTTGGGTACAAACCTCTCCTCAGCCTCCTTGCATTTTGTTGCTACATATTCCATCATCTCATTAACTGGCTTCCCTGCCAGTTCTCTGTCCCACTGAACCCCGTTCAGGTAGTTCCTCATTCCTGTGTAGTCCCCTTTCTTGTAGTTTGGCTTCATTCGTCCTGGCCTTCCTGCTTCTCCCTCCACTTGTAGCTCTACTGTGTATTCGAAGCTTAAAACCACATGGTCACTGGCCCCAAGGGGTCTTTCATATGTGATGTCCTCGATATCTGCACTACTCAAGGTGAATACTAAGTCCAGCCTTGCTGGTTCATCCTCTCCTCTCTCTCTTGTAGTGTCCCTTACGTGTTGGCACATGAAGTTTTCCAGTACCACCTCCATCATCTTAGCCCTCCATGTATCTTGGCCCCCATGTGGGTCCAAGTTCTCCCAATCGATCTCCTTGTGGTTAAAGTCACCCATGATCAGGAGCTTTGCCCTGCATGCATGAGCTCTTCTGGCCACTCTAGCCAGTGTGTCAACCATCGCTCTATTGCTCTCGTCGTACTCTTGCCTTGGCCTCCTGCTGTTCTGTGGTGGGTTATACATCACTGCTATTACCACCTTGGGACCTCCAGAGTGAAGTGTTCCCGCTATGTAATCACTTTCTTCTCCGCTGTCTCCTCTCTCCAGCTCATCAAAATTCCAGCGATTTTTGATCAGCAACGCCACTCCTCCACCCCCCCTGTTCCCTCTGTCTTTCCTCAGGATTTGGTATCCCGTTGGAAAGATGGCATCTGTTATCATACCTGTAAGCTTGGTTTCTGTGAGAGCTATGATGTCCGGTGATGCTTCTTTGACTCTTTCATGCCACTCCTCCCACTTATTTGTTATTCCATCAGCGTTTGTGTACCATACCTTCAGTTTCCTTTCCAACACTGTGGTTTGGGGGGCCTGTGAGGGTGGGAGACCTGGTGGCATACTGTGGGATTCTATAGCTCGGTGTTGGGTGGAGGCTGTGGGTATGGATTGTAGTGTGTGTTGGGATGGTGTGATAGGTTGTATGGTTCTGAGAATAGTTGTGTGTGTGCTTGCCCTTGCTGTTCTGTTCTGCTCTGACTGACCTCTGCTGGTTCCATCCTTGTCTCTTTTCCTAGCTCCTTTCGCTTTTTTGTCCTCTCCCTCAGCTGCTGTCGTTCTGATTTTGTTCTGTCTCTGTCTAGGAACACCCTCTTGTACTCTTCCGAGTATTTCAATCGTGGTTTCTCTTGGAGGATCCTGTTCCGCACTGTTTCCGTCCTGAGAATCAGCTTGATTGGTCGGTTTCTCCCCTTCGAGTACCCCCCTATTCTCTGAAAATTTACAATCTCGTCCATCTCTTCACCTATTTCCGTGATGATTTTCTCAATCTCCTTTCTTTCTTCCTGCTGCCTTTCAGTGTGTGTCCTTTCCTCTCTCTCCTGAAGCCCATGGATAAACACTGATTTTGCCCTTTCTTCCTCCCATTGCCTCACCCTCTGTGACTCTGGATCCTGCCTGTATGTGGTCAGTTTCTCCCTTGATTTTTCCAGTGGCTCTTGATAGCCTGGTTGTGCCTCAGCATTCGACCTATCACCCTCTCCATCTGCAACCAGCTGTTCTTCCCTTTCACTCCTTGGTCCTCCTTGGCAGGCTGATATGACCTTAGCATAATTCATAATTCCTTCCTTCCTGTTCGGCCTCGCAGCTTCATATGCTGTGTCTTCTCTGGTCACTGCCCCTGTAACTCGCTTCAGCCTATTTATCTCAACTTCTAGGACCCTTATCTTGGCTACTGCAGTTTCGACTTGTGCCTCCCAATTCTTTGTCTCCTTCTCCAACCTCTTTTCCAATTTCACAGAGAGCTCTTTCTCCATTTTTTCAGAAAGCTCTCCTAATTTTCTCTCCCACTCTTGTTCCATCCTTTTCCACTGCTCCTCCATCCACTCCTCCCTACCAGAACCATTCTCATCTGATCCTTGGTTCCTGCGAGTCCCCACCATTTTTTTTTTTTGTTGTTTTTTTTTGTGAGAGAAGAGAGAAGGGGAAGGTAGAAGGAGAGAGAGAGGGGAAGAGTGAGAAGGGAAAGGGGGAGAGACAGTGTGAGAGGGGGAAAGAGAGAGAAGGGAAGGGAAGGAGAGGGGGAGAGTGAGAAGGGAAAAATGGAGAGAGAGAGAGAGCGAGAGAGAGAGCGAGAGAGAGAGAGAGAGAGAGAGAGAGAGAGAGAGAGAGAGAGAGAGAGAGAGAGAAGGGAAGGTAGAGAGAGGGGGATAGTGAGAAGGAAAAAGGGGAAGAGAGTGAGAGTGAGAGAGAGAGGGGGAGAGAGAGTGAGGGGAAGGGTAGGAGAGGGGGAGAGTTAGAAGGGAAAATGGGGAAGAGAGAGAGCAAGAGAGAGAGAGGGAGAGAGAGAGAGAGAGGGAGAGAGGGAGAGAGGGAGAGTGAGAGAGAGAGGGGGAGAGAGAGTGAAGGGAAGAGTAGGAGAGGGGGAGAGTTAGAAGGGAAAATGGGGAAGAGAGAGAGCAAGAGAGAGAGAGAGCAAGAGAGAGAGAGAGAGAGAGAGAGAGAGAGAGAGAGAGAGAGAGAGAGAGAGAGGGAGAGAGGCAAAGAGAGGGGGAGAGAGAGGGGGAGAAGGGGGAAAGAGGGGGGAGATGGAAGAGCGAGAGGGGAGAGAGGCTAGGGGGAGAGAGGGGAGGGGAGGATGGGGAGAGAGATGGGGAAAGGGAGAGGGGAGAGATAATGGGAGGGGAGAGATGTTAGAGGGGGAGAGATGTTAGAGGGGGGGAGGTGTTAGAGGTAAGAGATGTTAGAGGGGAGAGATGGGAGAGGGAAGAGAGAGAGAGAGATAGGTAGAGAGTGATAGGTAGAGAGAGAGATATAGGTAAAGAGTGAGAAAGGTAGAGATAGGTCTCTACTTAGGATAGGAAGAGGGGGGGGGAGAGGAGCAAGGTTCAGATGGTCAGTTCACAGGACGGTGTGAAATCCTGTGTATGTGTGTGTTTGCGTGTGTACTACAGCTTACAAGTGCTTGTTCCTGTGTGTGTGTGTGTGTGTGTGTGTGTGTGTGTGTGTGTGTGTGTGTGTGTGTGTGTGTGTGTGTGTGTGTGTGTGTGTGTGTGTGTGTGTGTGTGTGTGTGTGTGTGTGTGTGTGTGTGTATGTGTGTGTGTGTGTGTGTGTGTGTGTGTGTGTGTGTGTGTGTGTGTGTGTGTGTGTGTGTGTGTGTGTGTGTGTGTGTGTATGTGTGTGTGTGTGTGTGTGTGTGTGTGTGTGTGTGTGTGTGTGTGTGTGTGTATGTGTGTGTGTGTGTGTGTGTGTGTGTGTGTGTGTGTGTGTGTGTGTGTGTGTGTGTGTGTGTGTGTGTGTGTGTGTGTGTGTGTGTGTGTGTGTGTGTGTGTGTATGTGTGTGTGTGTGTGTGTGTGTGTGTGTGTGTGTGTGTGTGTGTGTGTGTGCGACGTTATCCCTCACTACCGCTTTACTCCTTGCACTCTCCTCTATGCTATTTCTACTCTAATTCTGGTAATGGCTTGCAGGAGTGAGTGACCAGTATCTAACAGTGATGCAGGACCAGACTCAATCTTGCAAAATGCAACCTCAACAGGTGAAATACTTGCGCTGACAGCGGTGTGATGACAAGTTGCCAGAAGCTGATGACGTAGCCGTCGTACATAGGCCTTCTCTCACTATTTTGTAACTCCTTCACCCGTGTGTATGTGTGTGTGTGTGTGTGTGTGTGTGTGTATGTGTGTATGTGTGTGTGTGTGTGTGTGTGTGTGTGTGTGTGTGTGTGTGTGTGTGTGTGTGTGTGTGTGTGTGTGTGTGTGTTCTCACCTATCTGTACTCAACTGTTTGTAGTTACAGGGGTCGAGTCATGGCTCCTGGCCCCGCCTTTTCGCTTGTCGCTACTAGGTTCACTCTATCAATGCTACATGAGCTTTATCGTATCTCTTCTTAATGCCATGTTTGGATCCTGCCTCCACTACATCACTATGTGTGTGTGTGTGTGTGTGTGTGTGTGTGTGTGTGTGTGTGTGTGTGTGTGTGTGTGTGTGTGTGTGTTTTGTTTATGTGTTTTTGTGTTCATGTGCGTGTGTGTGTGTGCTTTTTGTGCGTGTCTGCGATTGCTTATGTTCGTGTGGGTGTGGGTGTGTGCGTGAGAGATTTTTACCTGTGTCTATTTGCTGTGTGAGTGCGTATGCATATATATATATATATATATATATATATATATATATATATATATATATATATATATATATATATATATTATTATTATTATTATTATTATTATTATTATCACACTGGCCTATTCCCACCAAGGCAGGGTGGCCCGAAAAAGAAAAACTTTCACCATCATTCACTCCATCACTGTCTTGCCAGAGGCATGCTTACACTACAGTTATAAAACTGCGACACTAACACCCCTCCTTCAGAGTGCCGGCATTTTATTTCCCATGTCTAGGACTCAAGTCCGTCCTGCCGGGTTCCTTGAATCCCTTCATAAATGTTACTTTGCTCTCAGTCCTGCAGCACGTCAAGTCCTAAAAACCATTTATCTCAAATCGATCCTGTCTAACACGCTCAAGCACGTTTGCTGGAAGTCCAAGCTCCTCGCACACAAAACCTCCTTTACCCCCTACCTCCAACCTTACCTATGCCGACCCCTACACCGCCTTCCCTTTACTACAGATTTGTATACTCTCGACGTCATTCTATTTCGTTCCAACCTCTCTACATGTCCAAACTATCTCAATAACCCCTCTTCAGCCCTCTGAATAATAGTTTTGGTAATCCTACACCTCCTCCTAACTTAACTTCTCCTCATAGGACATATCCTTTAACTCCAGGACTATTCTTGTTACAAATTTTTGCACTGTCTCTAATTTCTTGACGTGTCTGAGTAAATGTGAGTTCCAAACAAGTGCTGCATACACCTATATGGACCTGACGTTTATGGTAAATAGTGTCTTGAATGACTCCTTACTTAGATGTGAAACGCTATTCTTAGGTTTGCTACGCGCCCTTATGCTTTAGCAATCATATGGTTGCTCTGCGCCTCAGGGGCTGTGATCGTTACTATCTTCACCCAAAGTTTATTCTTCTTGAGTGAGTTTTGCAGTCTTTTATCCCTCAAGCATGTATCTGTGGTCTTATTTGTCCTTCGCCAAGCTTGATAACTGCACTTGGTGGGATTAAACTCCAGGAGGCATTTGTCGTATCAGGTTTGCAGTCTATCCAGATCCTCTTGTAATCTTACCCAATACTCGTCCATTTCAATTCTCCGCATTAGCTTCACGTCGTCTGCAATTAGGAACGCCTGTGAATCTATCCCTTTCGTCATGTCATTCATGTATACCAGAAGCAGCACTGGCTTTAGGATTGAACCTTGTGGAACCCAAGGGTACCCCACCACTCTTCTGATAATCTTTACATTCTAATACACAACTTTACATACTATTCCATGTCAGTGACACTGGTCTGTCTGCCTTTCTGGTTCCTCTGTTAAAAACTGTGAAAACATTTGCTGTTTTCCGCACCTCAGGTAGTCGCCCAGTTTCAACGAATGTGTTGAAGATTGTTATTAGCGGCCTTTTCTTCCTCTCTCACGACCCATAGAGAGATGCTATCTGGCCCCATTGCCTTTGAGGTATCGAGTTCACCTAGCGATTTCTTCACTTCCTCCTCAGTTGAGTGCAGTGTGTCCAGCAGTTGTAGGTGTATCCTACCAACTCGGTTTCCTAGAAGCCTTTGTGTCTACACTGAGAATACCTCCCTAAATCTAGGGCTGAGCTCCTCACCTACTTCCAGGTCATAACAGCTTTGGGTCAGATTTGGCTTTGGGTGCTATGTCATTCTCATACTGCCCTTCAGCCACCCTCTTTATCCATGCATATTCGTTTCTGGTTCGTTAGCTCAGGTCCTTATTTTCCCCGAGTCCTTCACTTTCTATACTTTTTTCCAAGTTCTAGCTTTGGTCTCTCTACACTTTTGGGTGAACCACGGACTCACTCTGGCCTTCCCATTCTTTTTCTTGCCCTTGGGTACGAACTTCTCTGCCTCCTTGTACTTTGTTGTTAGGTGTTCCATCATTTCATTTACTGTCGTTTCCTTCGGTTCTCGTCCCCATGCAGGAATTACCTCATGCCTGTGTAGTCCCCCCTTTTGAAGTTTGGCTTCTCCCATCCCTCTCGTGCTGCTTCACTCTCCAGGGACTCAGGGCCTTCCATATGAAATAACCTTAAAGTCGGAAATGTTCAGGGTGAATATGAGGTCCAGCCTTGCTGGTTGGTGATCAGGTTTTCCAGTACCGCCTACAGTATCTTAGTCCTCCACGTTTCTTTTCCTCCATGCTGCTTTAGGTTTTCCCAGTCGATCTCTTTATGGTTAAAATCCCCAGTACTAGTAACTTTGTCCTGCCCATGTGGGCCCTTCTGGCAGCCTTAGCTAGTATGTGTACCGTTGCTCTGTTGCTCTTATCGTACATTCTTTTTGGTCTTTTGCTATTCTGTGGTGGGTTGTACATCACTGCAATCACCACCTTTGGGTTCCCGGTCTCTAAGAGTTCATATTATGTAGTCAACTGCTTCCCTTCTGTCCATTCCTCCCAACTCCTTAAAACTCCATTGGATTTTGATGAGCAGTACTTCTCTTTTCCTTGTCATTCCTCAGGATCTGATATAAAATTGGGAACATCACATTTGTTATCATTCGTGTGACCTTTGTTTCCGTGAGTGATATGATGTCTGAATTTCCTCTGTGATCCATTTACATCACTCCTCACACTTATTTGTTATTCCGTCTGCATTGGCATACCATACCTTCAGCTTGTTTTGCAATACTGTATTCCGGGAGGATGGTGTGGGCTGGGGGTGTGGAAGGCAGGGCAGGATACTCTGGAAGGCTGCTGTGAAGGTGATATTTGTGCTGGGGGGCTGTGTGTGTGATGTCTGGATTGTTTTATGTTATTGTGTTTGGATGAAGGGGATCTGTAGATGGCGTCCCGAAGTCTGGGGCTCCTTGCCAGTCGATGCCTGCCATGTCTCTGCTTCTTGCCTCTTGTGTCTTTGTACCCTCTCAGTTTTTCTTGTTCTTTTCTTGTTCTCTTGTGGTCGATATACACCCAGTGGTGTTGCTGTGACATCGTTAACTATGTTTTTTGCTGAATGATCCTGTTTTGTATAATTTCTGTCATGAATGTCAATTTGACTGGACGATCTTTTCCCCTCAAATACCCAACAATTCACTGAAAACTTGTTAGGTCTGTCATATTCTTGCCTCCTGTTTGTCTGATATTTTCAATTTCTTTTCTCTCCCACTGTCTAATTCCTACATATGTCTTTCCTTCATCCTCCTGATGCCTTTGAAAATTTACCGACCAATCCCTCACCTCTTTCTATTCCTTATCCCTTTGTATTTTTAAGTCCAATATAAGCATGTCCATTACTGCTAACCATTGGTCTATTACTCTCATCACACTCTTGCCTTGGCCTCCTGCTGTACTATGGCGTGTTATACATCACTGCTATTACCTCCTTTGTACCTCCAGACTTAAGTGTTCCTCTTATGTAGTCTCTTGCTTCTCCTCTTTCGCCTCTCTCCAGCTCATCAAATTCTCATCGGTTTTTGATGAGCAGTGCCACTCGTCCACTCCCTCTGTTCCCTCTGTCTTTCGTCAGGATCTGATATCCCGCTGGAAGATGGCTCTGTTATCATTCCTGTGAGCTTGGTTTCTGTGAGAGCTATGATGTCCGATGATGCCTCTTTGACTCTTGCTTGCCACTCCTCCAAGTTATTTGTGCATGTGTGTGTGTGTGTGTGTGTGTGTGTGTGTGTGTGTGTGTGTGTGTGTGTGTGTGTGTGTGTGTCTTGCTCGTGTGTGTACACTCACCTAATTGCTGTTGCATGGGTCGAGTCATAGCTCCTGGTCCTGCCCCATTACTGGTCATTACTAGGTCCACTTCTCCCTGCTCCATGAACATTACCATACCTCTTATTAAAGCAATGTATGGATCTTGCCTTCACTACACCACTTTCTAGATTACTCCACTTCCTGACAACTCTATGACTGAATAAATTCTTCCTAATATCCCTGTGACCCATTTGAGCCTTCTACCAGTTTTGACCCCTTGTTGCCTTGTCCAAAATTTGGAACACCCTGTCTCTGTCTGCCTTGTCAATTCCTCTCAGTATTTTATTTATTTATGATCCCTCCCCCTCTCTCTCTTGTTCTCCAGTGTCGTCAGGCCGATTTCCCTTAAAATCTTCTAGTACGACATGCCTCTTAGCTCCGGGACTAGTCTCGTTGCAAACCTTTGCACTTACTCTAATTTCTTGACGTGCTTGACCAGTTGTGGGTTCCAAACTGGTGCTGCATAGTCCAGTATGTGCCTGACTTACACTGTGTACAGAGTTCTGAACGATTCCTTACTGAGGTGTCGGAATGCTATTCCTAGGCTGCATATGCTACAGCAGATATATGGTTGATGTGCCCCTCAGGACATGTGCTCGGTACTATGCTCACTCCAAGATCCTTTTCCTTGAGTGAGGGTTGAAGTCTTTGGGCCCCTAGACTGTATTCTGTCTGTGGTCTTCTTTGCCCTTCCCCGATCTTCATGACTTTGCACTTGGTGGGGTTAAACTCCAAGAGCCAGTTTCTGAACAAGAACTGCAGCCGATCAAGATCTCTTTGTATCTCTTCCTGATCCACGTAAGACTGAATTCTCTTCATCAGCTTTACATTGTCTGCAAACAGGGACACTTCCGAGTCTATCCCTTTTGTCTTGTCATTCACATACACCATAAACCGCACCATTCCCAGGACCGAACCCTGTGGAACCCTGCTCGTCAAAGGAGTCCACCTTGACACCTCGTCACGTACCACGACTCTCTGATGTCTTACCGTCAAGTATTCTCTGATTCATTGCAGTGCCTTCCCTGTTATACCTGCCTGGTTCTCCATCTTTTGTACTGATCATTTGTATGGAACTGTGGTGTCAATAGCTTTCTCATAGTCCATGAAAATGCAATCAACCCACCCCCGTCTCTCTCTTGTCGTGATGCTGTCATTTTGTCTTAGAACTCCAATAGGTTTGTGACACAGGATTTCCTGTCTCTAGATCTGTTCTGGTTGTCGTTGATAAGCTCATTCCTTTCTAGGTGCTGACATCAGCATCACCCATTACCAATCTTACCTATCTTGTCATTGCCCATTTTCCAAGGTCATAATTACGAAGAATTCATTAGTGGTTTTCAATCCATAGTAAATTCACGAACTGACATACATGAGATTGTTAAATTCAATTATCTTAAATGTCTTGTGAGGTAGAGAACCCTACGAACTGATTAAGTCAATTCTGTTGGCTACAGGCAATTATCACCTAGCCTTATCTGTCTTAGCAAACAATTACTTTGATGCTGATAAAGCCAGGGTTAAACATTCAGTCTTAATAGCTAGCTTGAAGCCACCCAAACATTGTTTTTCAGGCTTACAGTCATTGAGGATCACATTAGACAATAGACCTACAGCAATGTGATTAGTTTATCAGTGGTATTGTGCAAGATAAGTTGTCACCACAAACTACTGAATAATTAAATATTATGTTCAATAAACGCTATTTCACTTGTGAAGAAATTAGCAATGATTTACAAACAATAGTTTCTTGTATGCAAGCAACGAGACAAGATGAAACATCCACAAATCCTGTGGATAACAAACGTTCAATTCAGAATGGGAAATCCCATACAGGCATTTATCAAACTGTGAATACAACAGACAGTAAACAGACTGTCACACATAAACGTACTCCAAAATGTGTACTTTGTGACGGAACACATTGGGCACAGTATTGTAGGCATTGTAATCTGTGATAAACACGTAATCTGTGATAAACACGTAGCAATATATACTAGAAATGTATCCCTCAAACCTCATGTACTGTATATGCCATCTTTGTACTAGCAATGTGTCTTTTAAATTTTGTGTGCCATAATATATAATAAAATGTATACACACACACACACACACACACACACACACACACACACACATATATATGAAGAGAGGCCCAGCGACAGAACGAAAAAGAAATAGCATCGAAAGCCAAGTCTGAACGTAAGCTGTTATATAGCCACATCAGGAGGAAAACAACAGTCCAGGGCTAGGTAATCAGTATATGAGGAGCTCAACATGAGATTTAAGGAAGTATTTACAGTGGAGACAGAAAGGACTCCGGGAAGTCAGAATAAGGGGGTACACCAACAAGGGATATACCAACAAGTGCTGAATGAAATACACACAACCGAGGAGGAAGTGAAGACGCTATAAAGTGACCGGTGGGACCGGACAACATCTCACCGTTGGTCCTTAGAGAGGGAGCAGAGACGCTGTGTGTACTACTAACAACAATTTTCAATACATCCAATGAAACTGGGCAAATGTAGTCCCCATTTTTAAGGACACAGACACGAAGCACTAGACCACAGAGCAGAGTCACTGGCGTGTATAGTAAAAATCATGGAGAAGATTATTAGTAGAAGAGTGGTGGAGCACCTACAACGGAACAATTTTATAAACGACAACGAGCACGGATTCAGGGAAGGAAAACCCTGCATCAAAAATCTATTGGATTGTAATGACAAGGTAACGGAAGAAAGATACAAGAGAGAGGGGTTATTAGATTGCATTTTCTTGGGCTGCAAAAAGGCCTTTGACACTTTCTCACAAGAGATTAGTGCAATAGCTAGAGGATCAGGCACGCATAACATGAAAGGCAATGCATTAGATCAGAGAATACCTGACAGGGAGGCAACAACGAGTCATGGTACGTGACGAGGTGTCAGAGTGGGCGCCTGTGACGAGCGGGGTTCCACAGGGGTCCTGTCCAAGGACCAGTGTGATTTTCGGTATATGTGAACGACATGACGGAAGGGATAAACTCAGAAATGTCTCTGTTTACAGATGATGTGATGTTAATGAGGAGAATTAAATCAGATGAGGCTCAGCCATGACTTACTAAATATATTTTAGATAAGTTTACAATAATTTAATAAACAAAACCCATGAAATATATTTTTTTGTTAGGTTCAGAATGATTTTTCCGAAATTATTGCATACAGAAATTTTCACTTGCCTTATTCGGCAAGAATAGCGTTGCTATTTAAGCCGAAATCGCAACTTTTACCTATTCAGCACGACATATATGTATATAAGTTACATTAAAACTAATTGGATTAACGCAATACGTTTTGAAATATAGTTGACAGGATAATTGTGGAAATTTTTTACTTATTTTCCTAAATGAAGAACAAAATGAATAATATAATAATGCATATTAAAATGTGATGCTATTTGGACCCTTCGAGAAATTTTAAGTGAAAAAGTGTTGATGAACCACTAAGGACGCTGAGGAAGATGACAATTTTAATTTGTGAACATTGGTTGTCGTGGGAAATTCTGTTAATAATTCGTGTTTTCCAAGGCCTAATGGGGTGTTTCGGCCTGAATTTGTAATAGGAACGCATGTTAATGTCCCCTGCTGAAGAATTGGGACAGGAAATTTGCAGGACCTCAAGAACTGTCTGTTGAGAACGGAAAAACAGAGGACTACAATTATCCTAGGAGCTCCCTCAGCTGTGCGACACCTTCCCATAATGTACAGTAGTTTTTGTGTTGGCCTTCGCAAATTCTAGCTGCTAGAGGTTAGCAATAATTGTCTTCCAGCAGTTAAATGGTAAGTTGTATTACAAAGTTCTTTGTACTAATAGTTAAATTTTTGTATATCCAGCAAGCCTAATCTCATGTAGTCCACACAACTTTAACTACCAGAGTAGCTGGTTTTAATATTATAATTATTAAATTAATGTTAGGTCTAGCTTTTCGTGAGAGTGGTGAAGAAGTGGGCAGTTGAAGGAGTTGCAGTTCAGTGACATACTGTGACTAAAACCCACTTACCTCACCCAAATTACTTGCAGGTAATCAGGTAATGCCCTGTAAACCTCCTGCAGGTGATTTGCTGGAATAATAATAATAATAATAATAATAATAATAATAATAATAATAATAATAGTAATTTTCACTGATTATATATCCAAGTTCGTTAGGACCGAAGGTTTATTTTGTGAAAATTCTTCTTATTATTATTATTATTATTATTATTATTATTATTATGTGAGCAAATCACCTGCAAGCGGTTTATAGGGCATTACTTGAATTATTACCTGCAAGTAATTTAGGTGAGGTAAGTGGGATTTAGTCACAGTATGTCACTGAACTGCACCTCCTTCGACTGCCCACTTCTTCACCACTCTCACAAAAAGCTAGACAGACCTAACAATAAATTAATATTTATGCTAAAACCAGCTACTCTGATAATTAAAGTTGTGCTGACTGTATGAGATTAGGCTTGCTAGATACACAAAAATATAAATATTAGTACAAAGAACTTTGTATTACCATTTACCATTTAATTGCTGGAAGACACTTAATGCTGATGGAACACACCCTAACCTAACCCCTGGCAGCTAGAATTTACGAAGGCCAATGCAAAAACTACTGTACATTATGGGTAGGCATCACTTAGTTGAGGGAGCTCCTAGGAGAATTGTAGTCCTTTATTTTTCCGTCCTCCACACACAATTGTTGAGGTCCCACAAATTTCCTGTCCCTATTCTTCAGCAGGAGACATTAACAAGGGTTTCTATTACAAATTCAGGCCGAAACACCCCATTAGACCTCGGAAAACACCGAATTATTAACAGAATTCCCTACTAAAACCAGTTTTCACAAATTAAAAATGGCGTCTCCCCCGACGTCCCTACTGGCGCTTCCACACTCCCCTTCACTTAAAATTTCTCGAAGGGTACAAATAGCACCACATTAATACGCAATTATTATATTACTAATTATGTTCTACATTTAGGAAATTATGTACTTAATTTTCACAATAATATTTACATCCTATACGTGACGAACTTTCTTCACTCAAGTCTTAATAAAGCCATTTAAGAGATTCATCCGC
>NW_027199340.1:0-33293 GCF_038502225.1 Cherax quadricarinatus | reverse complement strand
ATTTTTACTCTCTTTTTATATTAATGCATAATTAAAATTTTACCACTCAGTAACCTATGTCTAGTCTTAAATAGTCTAAGAATTATTATAAATTTTATTAATTGTAATATTTTGCTACCTCTCTTTTCGTAATATTAAAACTGACCTCTCAATAGCCTCTGTCTAATCTTAAGTAGTCTGTAAGCATTAGGATTAGTCTGCCCCCATTTGCACAAGCATGCTAGTGGCTTTCTTTCTGCTTAACAATATTTTATGACATGCAAACTACTTTGTATACTACACAAAGAAATTATTCATTGTTTATTGCTTTATACAAATGTTATGTGCAGGAACCAGGTTAAGTACCTTGCCTATAGCTCTAAGTTTTTTTTTATACTGCACCTAATGTTAAAACGTAAACATGGTAACAAGTCTGTTTTTTCTTTCTGAATGAAGTGACGTGATTGAGCCCTTACTTTCTTAAGTCATGATAACAATTAAAAATGCTTTTTGTACCGATAACGGCCCCAAGAGACCCAGTAACTTATCCGTGTTGATGTTAAATGGTTAGAAAAAAAAATAGTGCAAGACACGAGGGTGGCACCATAAGTGGGTTCGTTGGGCAATGAAGTGAGAGAACATTAAAAACAATTGTCACTAGCAGGACGATTCACTCACCTGTCATACGGTCTAAGTTTCGATAGATTAAAGCAATATTTTAACGAAATTTTAAACTGACGAAACTTATATTATGAAAGCAAGTTTGCTTGATAATAACGCTTTTTATCCTAGGAATAATCCCTGGTCTTAAGTTAAAATAATATCAACACTAGGACGAATTAGAGATATATTAATGTGCCTCAATATATTCAAGTTGTATGCATACTTAACAATATAATCAACGTGTTATGTTTAGTGTATGAAGCGGGAATGCATTACCAGTATATTGACAGGGAAGAGTCAAACTCGTATGGGTCATACAGCACCCTAGGATGGGGTAATCAGGTTGGATCCAAGGGAAAGGTAACTCCAGTTTCTTCCATCCAAGTACATACTTCCCATCAAGGGAAGCAAGCGGTTTTGCAGCAAATTTAAATAAAAAAATAAGAAAACAGACAAGTCGCAAAGTCCTTCATAAGAATATGGTTCACTGAACACCTACATACACTTCACATCATGTGATGTCAATCTTTTTATCAGTTTCACAAGGAAGCGCTAAACCCGTACGTCATCCAGTCCCTGGGGAATGGCGGTAATCAGGTTTGATTTGATGAAAGAGGGGGGAGGGGTTAGTTCCAATCGTCATTTCTCAACGGGTTGATTCGCTGCCTGACCACGGTGGAGTGCGGTTGTGCCCTGCACCCCTCTGCTGTTTTCAGGCGAGCCACCTTAGTTCAGCAACAACCATTGAGTAGTGAGGACGTGCGCTGCTCATATTGGGATATAAGAATGGCAGAACATACAGTACGGAGAGTAAATACCATCTGCATAGAGCTGGTTCGTGGTACGGTAAGTGGAGATACGATGAACGTCCTTCTCCCTAACATCATCAGGGATACATATGGTATTCCCAACGAGGAATTGTATGGCATCGCTCTTAATGGTTTAACAAGAATCTTTGAGAAATTTCTACGAGTCGGTTTCTACACAAGAATTGTCGACCATTACCAGGAACAATGCATGAGTGTGAATTCAACGATGGATGTTGTGTTACATGACGTCTCTAAGTACTACACATGGGTGAAGGTACGGAATGTACCCTTCGAGGCTACGGCTTATGGCATACAGGAGTTTTTTCGCAGTTATGGGACAGTGCATTCTGCAACAATGGGGGTGTGGCGGGATGGTCCGTATGAAGGAATGCCGGAAGGTTCTTACACCCTTAAAATGTCTTTAACAAGGCCTATACCATCCTATGTTACGATGATAGGTTGTAGAACACAGGTTTATGTGTACTATGCTGGGCAATGGAAAACATGTCGTCTGTGTAGCTCTTATGAGCACATGGCAGCCCAGTGTCCTAGGAGGCGGGCTTCTCGAATTCTGGACACCCCAATTGTGATTCAACAGTCGTGTGATTTGGTGCCTGGCTCTGAGGCCTCGGGAGGCCGGAGGTCTGACCTCTGGAGCGAAGAGGTCGACCGGGAGGTGGCGGCGGCGGAGACGAGTGTCACTCTCCCAGGGGCGTCGGGGGAGTCGAAACGTTTCCTCAATAAAGATACCCAAGAGTTGCACATGTGTCTAATTTATCAACATGTCGGTTCTCTGAACCATTCATCTACAAATCTGTCAGACACTGCAACTTCTTGGGATCTTAATACTTAGGAATTCTTCGCTTGCCTAATTCTTGGGCACGACCTACTTCCACATTGAACAAATGTGACACGACCTATGACTGCTGCACCTCTCCTGCCATACGGTTTATAAGCTGCTTCTCCGCTGGTATGCCGTATTCTATTCAAGATTGATGGACTGAACACATCGACTCAAGGTTGAGGGACTGATTAGCTCATTCTTCTCCTGTTCTTCAAGTTTCTCCTACGTATGGACTGATGAAGCCACTGTGTGGAGAAACGTTTCCTCAATAAAGATACCCAAGAGTTGCACATGTGTCTAATTTATCAGGTTTTATTAGACTTGTAATATACGAGGGAGGGGAGGGTATGATTGGAAAGTGTTGCTGGGGTAGGAAAGTCATGGGTGAAAACAGGGTTGCCTCCCTGGTAATGGATAACAAATGTTTGCGAGAGTGTTGGATGAGTGATGCGTGAGTGAATAATATGTGGACCACGGGTGCTAGCACCTGTGGAGCTGGCCAGTTTTTTGTGTGACTGGACTATACACTTATTATACATATTGTGTGTGGTAATATTGATTTACGGTAATGACATTGTAATTTGGAGATTTGCTATAATAATTGCATGTATTTGCTCCAACTTGTTTTCTAGGTGCCTTGCACTGCATAGTGTTGATGCTGTGATCATGCACGGTGTCCAGAGATATGCTGTGATATGTTTGTATTAATATCTGTGCATTATTGTTCGTCACTGGTGATCTGCAATTTTCAGTTTTGTTTTGAGAGTAAAGAGTTTAATGCACGTCAGATAGTGTAAATAAAGTTGGGCAACAGTGGTGTTATAGGTTTTTGTGGTTAGGTGCGTGCTAGGCACAGTATTTATGTGTTACTTATGTCATGGTTATATTTTATGTTGTATTGTACTGTTGTCAATAGCACTATGTTATGTTCATATAAGCTGTATAGAGCTTGAATGTCATAGCTGAAGCTGTGTTATTGTTTTTAACACTGGAATTGCATGTTTAAATGTGTAGAGGCTTACATGTGTTAGATTTTGAGACTAAGTTTATACGTATGGTTTTGTAGTAATTTTGTATGTCTTTGTGACTTTTCTATATCACCATTGTTGTGTAATACATATTGTTATGTAACTGAACCATTAGGACAATTACATAAATTAATGTTTTGATCATCACTTTATTTGTATTAGTCCCTTAGCTCATTATTTTACATTTGTTAAATAATTCAGGTGCTCTTTTTTAGCTTAAGACTATTTACTTTGTTTTATACTTAACTCTAACTATAGATTCACTACAAATCTTATGATTACAAGCATTGATCCTGATACCAACCTCTTATTTAATGACTTAAATGAATCAAACAGTTACTGTAATTACTACACTGCAGAACAATCAAAGGCACTTCTCAGTGCCAACAACAACATAACTATCTTTAACTACAATATCAGATCTTTAAGCAAGCATTACGATGACCTCATAGCATTACTAAATTCCTTACATGCCAATATGTCCATCATTACACTAACTGAAACCTGGCTAAAGCCTGATAGTACAGATGTCTATGCCATTCCTGGTTACACAGCCATACACAACTGTAGGCCAGACCAACAAGGGGGTGGCACAGCTATATACTACTCAGACCAACTAGAATGTATCACTAATACTTGCACAAGGGATGAACATGGGGAATATATAATAGCTAAATTCAAATCCAAATACCTACAAAAACCTCTCACATTGATAAACATCTACAGAGTTCCACAGTCAAACATTAGCCAATTTAGTCAAAATCTAGGAAGTATGATAACTGATGCACGCATGAACAAAGATCACTTACTACTCTCAGGTGACTTCAATATAAATCTCCTGCAAGACCAGGACCCACACGTTACTGAATTCACAAACACAATGAGTAACTGTATGTTACTACCAACAGTAACAAAACCTACAAGAGTTACAGAGACTAGTGTTTCCCTACTTGACCACATCTGGACCAACACCATATCCCCTTTAAAATCAGGCATAATTACAGATAATACCACAGACCACTACCCTACTTTCCTCATAACAACTCTTGGTAAACTACCCCAAGACACTACTAAAGTCACCTTCAGACTTCACAATGAGGCAGCCATTAATAACTTCACAACAGCAGTAGCAAACATTGATTGGCACACTGAGCTAGAAATCTATACAGATATTGACGAATGTATTAATAATTTTCTAAAAAAGACCCAATACCTCTATAACAAGCACTGCCCTAAAAAAACTAAACAGATGACAGCAAAGAGATTGAACAGTCCCTGGCTAACACCCAGCATTCTCAAATCAATAAATACAAAACACCAATATGAAAAACAGTACAGAATGGGTCACATAACCAGAGACCAAACAAAACGTTACTCGTCAATCCTAACCAGCCTGATAAGAAGGGCAAAAAAATTGTATTATGAGAACAGATTATCCAACTTACGAGGTGATATAAAAAAGACCTGGAAAACCCTATCAGAAATTCTGGGAACAAAAAAGATATCACGAAATAGCGAAATAAAATTAGCAAAATCAGATGAACCCCAACTCCCACCAACAGAAACAGCAAACAGACTCAATGATTTCTTCTCCACTATAGGACAAAACCTTGCCAATAAAATCCCAAGCTCAGATTCCCCACCAAATGACTACCTCACCGGCAACTACCCGAACACACTGTTCCTAGCTCCGACTAACCCATACGAAGTCTCCCTTATTATCAATGCACTAAAAAACAAGGCAGGAGATTTAAGTACCTTACCACCCTTTATATACAAAAAAGTGTCACAAGTGCTATCTCCAATCATTGCAACACTCTTTAACAAATCCATTGAATCCTCCACCTTCCCTACAGTACTCAAAATAGCAAGGGTCACCCCGATCCACAAAGGAGGAGACCAAACAGAGTTGAATAACTATAGGCCAATATCCAACTTACACCCTCTCTCAAAAATCTTCGAAAAATTAATTCATAAACGAATCTACTCCTACCTTATCTCCCAAAACATACTCAACCCCTGCCAATTTGGATTCAGGCCTAATAAAAATACTAATGATGCTATTATACACATGCTAGAACATATATACACTGCAATAGAGAAAAAAGAAGTCCCACTGGGGATCTTCATTGACTTACGTAAAGCTTTTGATACAGTTGACCATGACTTGCTCCACGTAAAATTGTCACACTATGGTATAAGAGGGCACTCCCTCAACTACCTCAAGTCATACCTCAGCAACAGAAGCCAATATGTGTACGCAAATGGGGCAAACTCTTCTGCGCAACCAATTACAGTTGGTGTCCCACAGGGAAGTGTCCTTGGCCCTCTTCTCTTTCTCCTATACATAAATGACCTTCCAAATGCTTCGCAATTACTCAAACCCACACTATTTGCAGATGACACTACATACGTCTTCTCTCACCCGAGCCCAGTCACACTAGCCAATACTGTAAATACCGAATTACAGAAAATATCTACCTGGATGAGGACTAACAAACTTACACTAAACATTGACAAAACCTACTTCATTCAGTTTGGTAACAGAGCTACAGATGTCCCTCTTAACATAATGATAAACGGATCACCTATCACAAAGCTAACAGAGGGAAAATTCTTAGGAATCCACCTTGATAATAGACTCAAATTTCATACACATATACAACAAATTTCTAAGAAAATTTCCAAGACTGTAGGCATACTATCGAAGATACGGTACTATGTTCCACAGTCAGCCCTCCTGGCCCTATATCACTCTCTTATTTACCCCTATCTCACCTATGGAATTTGTGCATGGGGCTCAACAACAATTAACCATCTCAGACCACTAATTACCCAACAAAAGGCTGCAGTTAGAATGATAACAAATTCTCACTACAGGCAGCACACTCCACCAATATTCAATACACTAAACCTACTCACCATACAAAACATCCATACTTATTACTGCACCTATTACATACATAGAACACTTAACTCTGATATTAACCCTCCCCTCAAACATCTCCTTGCCAACCTCAACAGAACACATGACCATAACACAAGGCACAGATCACTCTTTGATGTTCCTCGTGTCCATCTCACACTATGCAAAAACTCAATGCACATAAAAGGCCCTAAAATCTGGAATTCATTACCTGTAAATATAAAAGAAACACTACCTGTTTATAAATTCAAGTCTCTACTCAAAGATCACTTACTCACCCAAAACCAAATAAATACTGAATAACTGAACCTTATAAATTGTATATCTTAAATGTTTCTCACAATTATATCACATAAATGTTAAACCTAAAACCGAATCTCACTTTATTATTTTTTAAATACACTACCTAACAGAATCCTTCATATGACTGAATGCAACCATATGACCTGTCTTTGTAATACTCACTTGTGCTTTATAGTAATCTGTTTACATTAATGTTTTATCACTGATTTCATCATTGCTTAGTTAATCTTAAGTTAATTTTAAGCCAGCCCGTAATGCTATGCATAGTATAAGTGGCTTTGGCATGCTGCTCTTATCTGTATTTTTTTTATACCTCTGTATGTGTGCTCAAATTGGTAATAATAAATAAATTGCTGTGTGACATTAGATTAGGCAACATTCAATGTTTATAGTATGTTAGGTTGTAAATAGTGGGGTGGTTGGATAACCACGGGGGGGGGGTAATATGTCTGTAATTGACCTCATCGCTCTAGGGCCGTGAGGTTGTGCTGCGCCTTGCTCCTGCATTCGTCACTCAGCCTTGGTGGAGGACGGACGTTGGCGGTTGAGCTAGCACCTGTTGGTAGCACTGAGTGATTTTCACAGAATGGCGCAGGCTATCAGGCGGAGAATCAACACTGTGTGTATTGAGGTGTTGAAAGGAGCGGTTTATCAAACCAATGCTTCTGTTATGCTGCCTGCTATACTATGGGATACCTACTGCATCAGCAAAGACGATCTGTATGGTATTGCCTTAAATGGAGCAACAAGGATATTTGTGAAATTTGTGACGGCAGCGACATATGACAAGACGGTGGAAAAATACCAAGACGTGTGTATGAAGGTTAATCCTGGTTTGGAAGTACGAATGAGGGACGTATCCAAGTATTATACTTGGGTAAAGTTACGGAATGTCCCATTTGAAGCGGATGAAGAAGATATAAAAGCAACATTCAACGAGTATGGTGTTATACATCAGGCATCAGTTGGAAGGTGGTCTGATGATATGTATGCTGGACTGCGTGAGGGCTCCTTTACCCTCAAAATGTCTTTGCGCAAATCTATACCATCATATGTGACTCTGAGTGACTTTAGAATACAGGTATATGTAACATATGCGGGGCAAAGACGAACCTGTAGACTGTGTGGAGCCTTTGAACATATGGCAGCAATGTGTCCTCGTCGATCGACACCTGAGAAATATGGAGAGGGAAAAGGTGTGTGGAAGGAGAGAGAGGTGACGACCCAGTCTACAGGGGAGCATCTTCAAGATCATAGAACATGGAGTAAAATCGTGGAGGACAATCCGGAAGAATGTGTAACATTACCGGAGGTCTCTCAGGTTATTGAGAATATGCGTTTGGAGGATGAGGTGAGACGAGTGGATTTGGGTAGTCAGGTTACGGCTACAATAGATAATGTTATTCAAGAATTCTTAGGTAATCAGAATGAGGGCGAGACACTAAGCATGGTGTCAGATGGGAAACTTATAGGTGAGGAAGGAATTGAAGAGGTGAGTAATGTGGGTGATGGGGATAGGCAATCAAACAGGATTAGTGAGGTTGTGGTTGAAGTACACAACGTAGAATGTGGAGATGAGGGAATGCACATAGTAGAGGCATCACGTAAGAGAGAGGCAGGGGCTTCTGATAGTGATGATGTCCTCACACCAGCGCAACGAACTGGTAAGAAACTATCAGTGGATGTGAAAAAAAAAATAACAGGGGGGGGGGAAAGGGGCAGAGGATAGGTGAGGCAAAGAAAGGACAATGCGAAAAGAATGTTCAGCAAAAACGTAAGGAAACGCAAGGATATCGGTCGATTGGTAAGCCCCCGATAGCATTTTTAAGTGTCTAACCTTAAATGTTAATGGCCTAAGGGCTGATGTAAAGCGTAAGATATTTAGTGATTTTTTAAAGAGACTTGGCATACAAGTAGTATTTTTACAAGAGCATAATTTTAGGTATGGAAGAGATTTGTTGGTAGATGGATATAAAGTTTATGCTGGGTATACTGGGAAGCTTAAGGGAGGTGCTGCTGTTTTAATAGATGAGACCAGTCCTTTCCAATTGTTACATTGGGAAGAAGGGGGAAATGGGAGAGTTGCGAGGGTGGATGGGACATGGGGTGGGGTACGTGTGTGTTTTGTGAGTGTATACATGCCGGCGGACAGTAATAGACGTGTTAAAGAGGAATTTGTAAGGGACACACTAATTTATCATATGCGGGGTTTACCTGTTTATTCATTATTTGGAGGGGATTGGAATAGTGTGATACGTAGAAAAGATGTGGAGCCGAGGGATGCAGGGTGTGTTTTGGGGGTCCTACGAGATGTTTTAGGGGGAGCTGGCTTAGAGGATGTTGTGAGGGGGGAGGGGTGGAACGTGGAGCATACTTATGTGAGGAGAGGATATGCGGCACGACTAGATCGTATTTATGTTTCTCCCGGGTTACAGGTGGCTACTACAGAAACTATAAATGTAGTGTTTTCAGATCATAGAGGAGTGGTCGTGGATGTGGGATGGGGAGGTTTACCAAAGCGTTACATGAGTTATTGGAAACTTAATGTGAGATTGTTAGATGAGCTGGAGGACGGTGATAGTTTTGTTGAGTGGTGGACAAAGGAGTGGACCAAGGGGAGAAAAGGAGGTGATATACTACGATGGTGGGAGGAATATGCCAAACCAGGAATCAAAAATTTTTATACGAGGAAAGGAAAGGAGGTAAGTCAATGGAAATATGGCTTACAGAGATATTTGGAAGGGCAGCTGAAACAGTGCTATGAAGGATTTAGTGGGGTTTATCCAGTACAAGAGATTGAGGGCATCAAAGCGCAATTAATGGAAATGCAGAATGCAAGATTTGATGGTGAGAGAATGAGAGGTGGATTGGAAGATGTTTTATGGGGAGATAAGCCATCCGCCTGTGTATTGCGGCGATTAAAGACGCGACAGAAGACAATGACTATGATGAAGTTGGACGTACATACGGATGTGGGAGGGTATATGATGGGACAGAGGTTAGTAACTACGGAAAGTATGAGTGGTTATGCTGATAAGTGGTTTGAGATATATATGAGAGGGGGAAACAGGAAGATAGCAGATATGAAGATTTTAGAGAAGGGGATACAGAGAAACCTAGAGTCAGCAGATAGAGAGATGATAGAAGGGCCTATAGATGAAGAGGAAGTGTGGACGGCTTTAAAAGGGATGAGCGTCGGGAAAGCACCTGGGATAGATGGAATCCCAAATGAATTTTATTTGAGCAACTGGGATGTCATGAAGGAATTCTTGGTGCAGTTGATGAATGTAATGAAGGATAAGAGAAGCATGAGTCTAACACAAAGGACAGGTGTAGTAGTTATGGTTCCAAAGGGGGAAGTACAAAATAGCATCCTAGAATATAGAGGTTTATCATTGTGCGGGGATTATAAATTGTTTGCCAGGGTGTTAGGTAATAGATTGCGTAAAGTAATTGGGAAGGTTATAGATGGGGGACAGATGGGTGTGCCAGGGAGAACAATGTTTAGTGGGCATGGGAGGATAAAAGGTTATATAGAGGAGCGTAGGATGGATGGTGGAGGTGTTCTTGCGTTGGATTGGAAGGCTGCTTATGATTGTGTAGAGAGAGAGACTTTATGGATGATCATGAGGAAGATTGGGTTCGGTGAGGAAATTGTGCAGTGGGCGGAAACTTTATATAGAGGTGCAGAAATACGAGTGCAAATTAATGGAAGGGTGGGGAAGATGGTTAGTATGGGTAGGGGGCTGAGGCAGGGATGCCCCATGTCTCAGATCCTATTTGCATGTTTGCAAGACCCATTATATAGGTTGATAAATGTTGGAGTAAGTGAGGGGGAGGTAAGACTTAGGGGTGCTACGGGTATAGTTGGTTATGTGGATGACACGACGGTCTTAGTGGGGGGAGAGGAGGGGTTAAAGAATGTAAGTAGAATTGTTGAAATATTTAGTGGAGCAACAGGTATGAATGTTAATAGTGAGAAGTCGAAATTACTGGAGGTGGGGTCATGGGTGGGAGGGGAACTGGGAAAAAAGTATGGATGGCAGGTAGTAGAGCAGATAAAAATTTGTGGAGTATTGTACAGAGGGGGAGCGCAGGGGACTAGAGAGGCAAATTCTAAAAGGGTAGTGCAAAGAGTATTGCTTAGGTTAGGGGGAATAAGAACGAGTGGTTTGACTATACAACAGAGAGTCATTGTAGTTAATACACTCATTTATCCTAAATTGTGGCACGTGGCTGTGGTGTACCCCTTGATGGCGGAAGACGTGCGCCAAGTGCAAAGGAAAGTACTGAATTTTATATGGGGATATGGTTGTCATTGGCTGAGGCAAACGGTTGTAATGACACCGCTGGCAAAGGGGGGTTTAGGTTTAATTCCTTTGGGTAGCAGACTGAAGAGCATGTACGTGAAGCATTGTTATCTGAGATTGGGCGGGGAACGTGGTGTCAGAGTGAGAGAAGTGATGGAAGATGTGAGGCGGTGGTGGGGGGGTAGGGACTTAGAGGAGTGTATGAGTATGTTGAGATACTTATTACAAGTAAGAAATCCGGAAAATGTAACGGCGTGTGTTTTGGGGAGGTTGGTAAGGGTTAAAGAGGTGTTGGAAGGGGAGACTGTTTTTCCATTATATAATTGGACACGAATCTGGGGAGACTTCAGTAAGTTACGGGTGAAGTCAAGGGTAAAGGAAACTATGTATAGGTTTTTACATGGGATTTTGCCAACTAAAGTACGACTGTATCAGATGGGAATTTTGCAGTCTCAATGTTGTGTTTTGTGTGGGGGGGAGGAAACAGCATATCATGTGGTGTATTTCTGTGAGCATATCGAGAGGGCACGTCTATGGTTACGCAGAGTGTTGGATATGGTGGGTGGGAGTAGGTTAGTGGTATTAAGGGCACTGAGTTTGGATATAGAGGGAGTGGGAGATAGTGTGAGGAGGGCCGTCATGTATTTAGTGGCAGATTATGTCTATATATCGTGGGTGATGAGGGAGGTGGGGGGGGAGGAACGAATAAGGGCTTTAGCAGGACATTTCTATAAAACAAAGTGTATAAATGAGGTAGTGTATGGACGTAGATGGGCTAGAGATTTTCCGGTATCGTATAGAGGTATGACTGTGAGAGGGTTGCGCGAATTAGTGTTGTAATGGCTGGGTGGACTGGTCTCTGTAAAAGGGGGGAGGGAAAAATGAATTACATGGATATAGAATATCATGATTATTAAGCATAGTTTCCTGAGAAGCAAGAGGCGGCTTATCAATTCGATTAGGGGCTATAATGTTGTATTATTAACCATAGTGCGTGAAAGAGCAAGTCTAAAATTGCTATGAAACATGTCAATAAACATCTAGAATTTGTTGAACAAGACAATACGTGTTTAATAATATACATTCTTGGTATATGTAATACAAGTGTGTGTTTCAATATCCAGTGTACAGTTATCATATTGTTTGACATTGTTCACTATAGTAAAGTAGTGTTATTATACATATATTGTCATAAAGTATAATAGTTGTCAGTATTTTAAAAGTTCTTTGAATAGTTTTAAGATGTTGTGGAGTCTATATTTCATGTCAGCTCATTGATAAACGTGTAAGTGTATTGCAAATATGTAATTTCATTTATTTCTGTGGAGGACCTGCTAAGGCGTCTTTTATTTATTAATGCATTGTAATGTTTTAAACTAAAAATGATAATGTATGGAGTATATAAAACAGTTAAGGTACATGTTCACCATTGTGGTTTAGCGCAACTTTTTGAGTATAATAATAACAATAACGTAAATGTGGGGGGGGGGGTGAGTCACTAGTATTGTAAGTGCTTTGTGTCATTGTACATTATGAAAAAACAAAAAAACAGTAATGGAAGCACTGTGTTTTTTGCAGTATTGTTAGTTATGTAGTTAGGTGTATATCAGAATCATTATGAATAGTGTTACTTAGTGGACCGGAACAGAGCCACTGATAATGCCTCTTTTTATATATATTTATATCACATTTATATACGTAACCATCTATGTATATTGTATGAACTGCTTTAAATAAAATATAAAAAAAATGTCTTTATAATATGTTCAGTGCAATGCATTGCATGGTCTGTAGTCGATTATTAAGTACCATTTCGAGGGATGTGTATATAAATGTGTCGAGGGATGTGTATATAAATGTGTCGAGGGATGTGTATATAAATGTGTTGTTCATATCATGTAATTCTGTTGAGTAACTCCAACATGGTTTGGGTTAAGTGATAGGATGAGGGAGCAGGGAGGGGGGGTGTACCCACACGGAGTTGTAAGTGTGGTGTGTAATATTAGCTGTAGGGCGGATTGTGTTAATTTATAGACTTAAATGAGTTTTACATATTATATTTTTGTAATGTCATGTTTTAAATAAAATATATAAAAAAAAAAAAGTTTGCCTGCCTACCGAGGGAGTCCCTTTAGTTATGTATATACGCACCCACCCCCTGTTCAACAGCCTCCCATCAAGCATTAGGGGAATTGCCAATAAACCCCTGGCTGCCTTCAAGAGAGAGCTGGACAGATACCTAAAGTCAGTGCCGGATCAGCCGGGCTGTGGCTCGTACGTCGGACTGCGTGTGGCCAGCAGTAACAGCCTAGTTGATCAGGCCCTGATCCATCGGGAGGCCTGGTCATGGACCGGGCCGCGGGGGCGTTGATCCCCGGAATAACCTCCAGGTAACCCCCCCTCTTTCCCAATCCCTTACTATGTGTAACAGTAAGTAGTTTCCCAGACTACAATGAATCACTTGCAACAATGATTTACCAGACTGAGAAAAAAGTATCAATAATATATCACTGAAAAAAAAGAATTTACAATAGAAATTTACCAGACCGAAAAAAGCAAGGCTCACATTGCCCCCATCACAACGCCAGTGATTTATATACACAAATTCATGCATCAGTTATATTCACCGAGAAACGTTCGACTCGTAGGGACTGATCCAAGGAACGGGACGGCAGTTCAAATTCCTTGGATCGAGAGCCTTTAGCCGGGATAAAAGTATCCCCTTGAATGTAACTCGTTAAATTACTTTTGTTCCTGAAAAAGAGCTACTCGAATGGGTTGTTCTGCCAACTCAATTATTCTAGGTGCTTGGAATCTTGGTAGACCGCATACATCACTAGCATTTTTTTATTTCACGGAGCAAAATCCATTGCCTTAGGACAGATTCAGTCCAGGAAAAGGGAGGGTAGGGTGGTCTCAACTTTTTGGATCAAGAGCCCTTCATCAGCGTAAAGGCTCTTTGTGCATAGTAGTATAAAAGTAGTACGGCTTAAAAAATATATAATGAATAGCATAAACATTTTGCATTATTTATGGGAGAGCTAAATCAGTAGGGGCCGTGCAGCATCTGAAAAATTAAGTCATTCAGGTTCGATCCAAGGAAAGGCAACAAATGTACAATTCTTTACATCAATTATTATTATAATCAAAAAGAAGCGCTAAACCACAAGGGCTATACAGACTTTATATCAAAAGCTTCTCACCAGCATCAGTTTCACGTCAGCCATTATTACTGAGGCCGACCACCCCACCAGTCAAAGCATTATACATATGAAACACCTTTCATTTATCAAGCAATACCACTTACCATATCAGGAGAAGTTACTTCGCTTGCTCCCTCTGCTCGCTGAAGAACAGAAAACCTCAAGGGGACAGGGAGAGGGTAGAGATATACGTATCAAGGATAGAGACCTGGCCAGCAGCATCCTCCCTTGTTGTACCCCTCAGTCACTCTACTAACACAATGGTGCGTCATTCCCGTCCCCCCCCCCCCCAAGAGTTTAAAAAAAACGAATTTGTCCCTTCTCTTAACAGCCTAAATTGGTATTCAAGATGAAAAAAAAATCCTGTATAAAAAATTAAGCTAATAGTAAATGGAGATAATTTTAAATTAGCTCATTGTGAATATGATATTAAAATTTCTGAACAATCGAAGATTTTTATTGTTGGGTTAAAAAATTTTCTTGTTTATTTATATACAAATATAAATCTAAGAATAGTTGTAGTGCATTCTGGTAACTATTGCTAAGATTTAATCGCTATAATCATATTCCATATTAATATATAGGGGTTTAATAACTATATAAGCGCCAGCCTCCTTGTTTGTGCTCCAGAATCTCTGGAACTACGGTGCTTTACACAAGATATAGCTAATGTTTTAACACTGGAACTGGAGTCCTGCAGCAAATGGTTAGTAGACAACAAACTATCATTACACCTCGGGAAAACTGAAGCCATTCTCTTTGGCACGAAACATAAACTGGCCCGGTGTCCTGGTGGCTAAAGCTCCCGCTTCACACATGGAGGGCCCGGGTTCGATTCCCGGCGAGTGGAAACATTTCGACACGTTTCCTTACACCTGTTGTCCTGTTCACCTAGCAGCAAATAGGTACCTGGGTGTGGGTCGCATCCTGGGGGACAAGATTAAGGACCCCAATGGAAATAAGTTAGACAGTCCTCGATGACGCACTGACTTTCTTGGGTTATCCTGGGTGGCTAACCCTCCGGGGTTAAAAAACCGAACGAAATCTTATCATAACTGAGAAGGGTAAATAATATTAATGTTCAGTGTAATGGGGAGTCCATCACTTTGGTTTTATAAGTAAAATATCTGGGAATCCCCTTTGACCCATGCATGTCAGGAGAATTGATCGGGAACAGTGTAGTAAAGAAAGCGAATGCCAGACTGAAGTTCCTGTATAGACAAGCACAGTGTCTACCTACTGAGGCTCGCAGGACCCTATGTCTAGCCCTTATACAATGCCATATGGATTACGCTTGCTCTTCATGGTACTCTGCCTTGACAAAAAAACTGAAAGATAGACTGCAAATCACCCAGAACAAAATTGTAAGATTCATCCTGGGGCTGGGACCAAGAGAGCATGTAGGCCAGGATGAATTACAGCAGTTGGATATGCTGAATGTTGAAGACAGAGTAAAACAACTGAAGCTAAATCATGTTTATAAAATTGCTCACAAACAGTGCCCAGAATATCTTGCTGTCAATTTTGTCAAGGTTGGGAACCAAAGCAATCATAGTACTAGAGGGAGAGAGCACAACTTTGTAGTACCCACAGTCATTGGCTAGGCTTCAAACACCTTTTATTGTACAGCAATAAAGGAATGGAACAGACTACCCGCACATGTCAAAGCCAGTCATAGCATGAACCAGTTGAAGAAGAATGCCAGGTGTCTGATGAATGTAGCTACAGAAAGGGAGGGGAATGATTTTCTATTTTTTAGCTAACATACGTGTAAATTTGACCTTATTCCTGGTAATGTCCCTCGTATTGTAGTCTTATTGACCCTCGTGTAGTAGACAGTCTTTTTAGTATGATAATAAAATGTTATCTTCATTATAGAACAATAAGAAATATTGTAACCTTTATATTATAATAATAAGGTAAAAGGACCCCAATGGAAATAAGTCACTCTGTCTGACTTTTTTGGGTTATCCTAGGTTCTCTACACATATGCTGCTATGTATGATAATTCTGTGTAACTGTATTTGTGTATACCTGAATAAACTTACTTACCGGTAGGGTGGTGGCCTCCGCGATCATTGATTTACTCTAGTACCTGACTATAAATGAATGGTTTTCTCTCTTACCTTTGGTCTCTTACTAAAGAAAACGGTTTAATACACAGGGGTAACAATACGAAATCACGTATATTGCATAGGTTAAGCAAAAAATAGCAAGATTTTCGTGATTTTTTTTTACGTAAACAGCTGTGCGGGCGTTTACCCCAATATCTCGAAAGTAAGATTTTGGCCTATTGCTTGACAAAAGCCATTATCATAATAATTATTATTTTGACATGATACATTGACATGATACAGGTGGCCCGGTGGTCTGGTGGCTAAAACTCCCGCTTCACACACGGAGGGCCCGGGTTTGATTCCCGGCGGATGGAAATTCCGACACGTTTCATTACACCTATTGTCCTGTTCACCTAGCAGCAAATAGGTACCTGGGTGTTAGTCGACTGGTGTGGGTCGCATCCTGGGGGACAAGATTAAGGACCCCAATGGAAATAAGTTAGACAGTCCTCGATGACGCACTGACTTTCTTGGGTTATCCTGGGTGGCTAACCCTCCGGGGTTAAAAATCCGAACGAAATCTTATCTTATCTTATTGTTATACAAAGGAACATAATAGTTGGGTGTGCATGTCAAAAGTCCCTTTGCATGCAGATAATTTGGGGCAAACTTAAAATTAGCAGTATGATGAATAAGGCCATAACAGTTCATATGGTCATTAAATGAGTTACAATGATTGCAAAAGAAATGAACATTCTATTAGGTAAAGAAGCCGAGGGAGTATTTTTATATTACTAGTTTATACCTAGTTGTACTTTAGTTCATTCCAGCGCTTTCTTGATAGTTGTGACAGAACCCACAGGCATAACACCAGACACAAACATCTCTACGACATTCCCCGTGTCCGACTAAACCTTTACAAAAATTCAATGTATGTCAAAGGCCCTAAAATCTGGAATACCCTACCTGAGAACTCTAGAACTGCAGACACATTCCTCACCTTCAAAACTACCATTAGAAAACATCTTATCTCCCTGATACACCCCGTCAACTAACTACACAAATACCACCTGGTGGTTCACACTTACACTCACTCACTCATTTGACCATAAACAGAAATATTAATCTCAGTCTTAAAATAATGAATCCTGTGATACTCCAATACTGAAACTATGTACTGTGCCAAAACAAAAGCATTCACATTGCTAAACTCACAAACTAGTATTTAGTCACTTAGCCATAATACCAACTTACCTCATAATTTGTAATATTTTACAATTAAGAATAAAACTAAGTATGCCCGAAATGCCTAGCCATGCTAAGCGTTCTAGTGGTACACTCTGTAATCACAATTTTACTACATGTAAACCAAACAATAACCAAATTTCTGTAAACTCAGTATTGTAATCCTTATAGAGAATAAACTTTGAAGGTTGTGTTCTCAGCACTACTATTTTCCTCTTAGCTATAAATGACCTACCTTCCATTCTTCCTTTGCATGTTTGGTCGTCACTTTATGTTGATGACTTCGCCATAGCTTACTCGGGCGCTGACTGTCGAATAGTAGCAGCCTTCCTTCAGGTTGTGATAGACAGTCTCTCCCATTGAACCACTTCTCATGGCTTTAAATTTCTAGTACAAAAACCCGGTTCATTACCTTCACTAGACGTCCTCTAATTCTGGATACTCCCTTATACTTACACGGCTCGCATATTCTGGAATGTGATTCGGTCAAGTTTCTGGGCCAGCTGATGTGGAAACCACACATTTCTTCTTTAAAGACAACTTGCTATGGTCGGCTAAATCTCCTTAAAGTTCTTGCGCATCATTCATGGGGAGCAGATCATCGCACTCTCCTTCATATCCATTCCACCCTAGTCTTGTCCAAGCTGGATTATGGTGACAAAATCTATTCTGCGGTCTCTCCCACAACTCTAAGTTAGATCCCATTCATCACCAAGGTCTCCCTCTGTGCCTTGGTGCCTTTCGTTCATCCCCTGTTGAAAGCCTCTATGCAGAAGTAAATATTCCATCCTTGTCCGATCGCTGTGATGCTCATTGCCTTTGCTATTATGTTCATTCTAAGTAAGTAAGTAAGTAAGTTTATTCAGGTATACACAAATACAGTTACATAGAATTATCATACATAGCAGCATGTGTGTAGAGAACCTAGGATTACCCAAAAAAGTCAGACAGAGTGACTTATTTCCATTGATCTCCACAACCCTTCCGTATATAGGATGGTCACTGATGTTAGTAGACGTTCTTTATTTGTTCGTCGCCCCTGCTTACTCCGCCCCTTTCCTCTCTGCCTCCATATACTCTTGTCTTCTCTTCAGTTACCACCTTTCTATGATCATGTAGTATCTCACTTTTCTCTGCACCCTTGGGAAGTTCCAGCTGTTCGTGTCTGTTCTTTCCTATTCCCATGCGCAAAAGCCCAACTACCTACGGTGGCTTCCCTCCCTTTTTCTTTACCCCTTCTTCTCTCATTCTCATGCCATCGCAGAGTATACCGATGGTTCTCAGTCTTCTGACGGCGTTGGATTCGCAGCAGTGTTTCCGGACAGTGTCATGCAAGGGCATTTATTATCCTCGGCTAGCATTTTTACAGCTGAATTGTATGCCTTTCTAGTAGCACTTACCCGTATAGCATCTATGCCTGTGTCACCATCTGGTGTTGTTTCAGACTCCCTTAGTGCGTTACAGGCTATAAAATAATGATACACCTCACCCAACTTTGGCTACACCGTATCTCTAGCAAACACAAAGATATTGTTTTTTTGCTGGGTCCCTGTTCATGTTGATGTACAGAGCAATGAACAGGCAGACACTGCTGTGCGGTCAGCAGTACATGACCTCCCAGTTTCATGTAGAGGTGTTCCATTCACAGACTATTTCGCAGAAATTGCTACCCACCTTCACACCCCTTGGCAACAACGTTGGTCTGATCTGCTCCATAACAAACTTCATTCTGTTAAACCGAGTATAGGTTTCTGGCCATCTTCTTGTCATCAGTGTCGAGGTTGGGAGACTACTCTGTCCCGTCTTCGCATCGGCCACACTCGTCTTACTCATGGGTATCTCATGGAGAGCCGCCCTGTTCGTCTCTGTGAGAATTGTCAAATTCCAGTATCTGTTAGCCACATTCTGTTGGACTGCCCTCTCTGTCAACGAGCATGCACTATCTACCTCCAACGTCGTCTCCACTCCGCTGCCCTTTCTTCACCTTCCCTTCATGCTGATGGATCCTCCTTTAATCCAGACTCTCTCATTGATTTTTTGAGAGCGACCGATTTACTACACAAACTCTGACGATGTTGCCTCTAGCACTCTCCTCTGTCCTTTCTACCTTATTCTCTAGCTACCCTCTACCCTTGCACTATCCACTGCCCCGCTACACTCGATACCCTAATAATCATCCCTCTCCCTCTTGCCACCCATTTCCCCTGCATCCTTCCCTGCCCTGCTACACTGTATAACCTTGCGGTTTAACGTTTCTTTTTGATTATAATAGTGATTCATTGGGAGGCCTCGTCGTGGACCAGGCCGAGGGGGCGTTGATCCCCGGAATACTCTCCATGTAGACCAGCACAATAACCTACGTTAACCTTTGCCTAGAACATGTTATTAGGGTTAATGAGGCTATTATCTTGGACAAATATATACAAATAACCCACATACAGTTGTTAGTTTAATATGTTTATTATGCACCTCATACCCATCCTGTGAGCGGTAGTCAAAAGATTACAGAGGTACATAATTGGTCCAGGGACTGGGCCTCAAAGTTTTGATAGCTGAGCAAGTTACAGAGGTAATGAATTCACAATTTACAAAGGTAATGAACTCACAATTTACAAAGGTAATGAACTCCAGGTAGGTCTAGTCACAATCATGACAAGTTACAAAGGTATTTACAGATTACAGGGGTACACAATGGGTCCAGGGACCGGGCTCCAAAGTTTTGATGGCTGAACTAGGTACAAGGTAATGAACTCACAAGTTACAAAGGTAATGAACTCACCACACACAGATTTAGATTTTTTTTTAGATTTTGCCACCGAAGTGGCTAGTTTATTGTGCACCCCATATCCATCCTGTGGACGGTAGCGCGAGAGCATATGGATACACAAAAGGCCTAGGAACTAGGCCCCAAAGGGTTAACAGGAATACATATGGATTTATATCTACATATCTATAGTTCACTTATCTGTTACAAGCAAATTTAGGAAATTTGCTTAGTATATTTGGTATCTTATTTTCATTAATAAGATATCTTGACATGTCACTGTCTGTCTCTGTATTCCTCAATAAGTGGACAATTAAGCACATAGTGTTCAAGAGAGTGACCATATGCCTGATCACATAATTTACATTTAGTTTGATCATCATCTGTGTGTCTCCCAAACTGCCAGAAGTACTTGTAACCAAGCCTAAGCCTGGCCACTACAACATCAGTCAGTCTGTTCACATTGCAAGTTGCTCCATAAACATACTTATCTACGTTCATGTTATCATAGTGGGTTATAGATCTACTCAGGCTTCTAACTGCATTCCTATAACAATCATTTTCATTATTTACTTCTCTCCTAATATTATTCCTAATGCTAGACACAGTTATACCAAAGTTATATTCTACATTCTCCTTCTCGATACTCTTCTTGGCTAACATATCAACTTTATCATGAAGGAGTAATCCAATGTGTGATGGGATCCATAGCAATTGTACATTAATTCCTTTGTCCCTAATTTTTGAGTATCTATACCTGGCTTCCCCAATGAGCATGTTGTTGGAGTCATTATATGAGTCAAGAGCCTTCAGTGATGACATAGAATCAGTAATGATGATAGAGTCAAGCTCAGTGTCATAGGTTAGCTTTAGCGCCATTAGGATTGCAAACAATTCAGTTTGCAGTGTAGACGCCCAGTTGTTAATTCTTATGCCTAACTCAACAAATTTATTATCGTTCTTAACTAGGGAGGTGGCAACAAGAGCAGATGCAGCCCTGCCAGAAGACTCCTGTTTAGATCCATCAGTGTATATAACTTGTGATAACTTGTTACTACCAGCTAGGTGAGAAATTTCTTCTTGAGCAGTTGCTCTAACAAGAGATTTAAGGAATGGATTACTAGCAATGAGCTTCTTGGGAGGGACTTGTAGGTATGTGATATTAAATGAACACATCTTCCATGGAGGGGTGAAATGCTCTTGTTGCCTACAGTGATACAGTTCATGCAGGTTATAAAACTTAATGCAATTGCACGTTTTCACAATCCATTTAGATCTGTGTGTATTTACCTCTAGACACTTGGTAAGATTCACTGTGACAGTGTCTGGTTCGTTTCTCAACATTCTAATACCGAGTACAGTGTTAATTTCAACAATCCCATCACTGATACTAGAAATACCAAGCTCCTTCCTCATGTTAAGAACTTTTGTAGATCTGGGACAGCCAAGAATAATCCTGAGAGCTTCATTTTGCATTAACTCCAAGGGTCGGAGAGAACTTTCTCTAGCTAATATCAACATGGGAGCAGCATAATCAATTAAGGACCTAACATAGGCTATGTACATCATTCTCACGATTCTCACATTTGCACCATAGTTGGGATTGTAGCCAGCAACAGCTTTGAGAGCAGTTAGCCTAGCTTTACATTTCTTGTTTAGTTGTGGTATAGTGGATTTGTTAAAGGGTACATCTACACCAAGATATCTGTAAGTTTTAACGTAGCTAATGATTTCACCCTGCAAATAGATGGGTGGGGGATGTCGTTTGCTTGTTAATATCTTAGTTTTAGAGGAAGATATTATGAGGCCTAGTCGATTACAAATTGCTTGAACTTCATTAAGAATGGTATTCATCTTCTTATGCCCTGTTGTATGGATCATGATATCATCAGCATAGCTTATAGCTATATGTTTAGGTGAGGCAGGTAGAGCATTTAGGAGAGCATTAATCAGAATATTAAATAGCATGGGACTAAGAACTCCTCCCTGCGGTGTACCTAAAGACATTTCTTTAGAATCACTTCTGAAGCCTTGGTAAAGGACAGAGGATACTCTATTTGACAGGTATCCTATTATCCAGCAGAGTAAGCTACCACCAATATTCATTTTGGCTAATTCATGTAGTATAACGGTTCTGTTCGCAATATCAAATGCAGATTTTAGATCAAGAAAAGTGGTAAAACTAGTAGAGGTGTGTGCAGTGAGAAAGGTGGAAATACAGTTCTGCACACTTTTACCTTTCATGAACCCATAGAGGTAGGGGGAAAGTTGATCTCTGATTCTGTAGTACAGTCTGTTTAGCATCATTCTTTCAAAAGTTTTACAAAGACAACTAGTTAAGGAGATCGGCCTAAATGTATCAGGCTGTTGGGGCTTAGGGATAGGCACAATGAGACTATTGGTCCAGGAAGTAGGAAGAACGCCCTCAATGTAACTGAGATTATACAGTGCCAACAAAGGGTTATCAGGCACGTGCTTTAGAGTTCTGAGAATATCATAGGTTATACCATCCTCTCCAGGAGCAGTTGATCGACCTTTGGTTAATGCATTATCTAATTCATACTCGGTAAAGAGGCAATCACTCTCATCAATATTTTGGCTCATAAAATTAATCAGTTTCAACATTTCTTCAGAAGTACTCTCTAATTTTTTTCTAATATGAGATGGAAGGCTTTCATGCCTGGATGTTTTGGACCAGTCATTTATGAGGTCATTTGCTTTTTCAAGAGGAAAGGGATGAGCAACATTGCCAGTCTTTTTCCTGGTTATTTTATTTATACCTTTCCAAGCCAAACTCAAAGGGGTGGACCTATTTAATCCACTAACAAACTGTTCCCATTCCTGTTGCCTAAGTTCTTCCTTTCTATTCCTTGCATTTGTTAGTGCAGCTTGGAACGTTCTGAGCAGGTCTGGGGTTCTACATTCACGGTATGCTTTACCAATCCTCCTAGCTGCATGTGTTAGATTGCGCAGCTGTGGATCATTATAGTATTTACATTGGTTTTTATTGTTATTTATAGTGGAGGGTTTTTGTTTCCTATTCCTGCCCACTTGATCTGTGAGAACACTCTCAATAGTGGTAATTAAATCATCATTAATTTTTTGTGTGCCAATGGGCTCGTAATTCTTATACCATTCATCCTAGTGGTTAATAAAGTTGTCTCTGTGTTCTGGTTTGAGAATAAGTTTCCTCCTTCTGTATTTAGCTCCTTGATTGCTGGAGATGTGATCAAGATTGACAGTTGTTAGTCTTGGGAAGTGATCAGATAGAAGATCATCAACTATGACAGAGTCATGCATCGTGTATGATGTATTAAATCCAAGACACAGATCTAGTATGCCACCATATATGTGAGTAGGCTCAGTAGTGCCCACAATTCGAACATTATCATGCTCATTTAGCAATCTCACTAGTTTAGTTTCATTGGTGTTTGTTATAGACCCACCAATATTCTTATGTCTGGCATTAAAATCTCCAAGAATGATGGTAGGTTCACTATTGATGCGATCTGGTAAAGCATCAGGTCGAAGCTGGTTCGCTGGGGCATAGAGATTAAAAATGTTTATGGAAAAATCGCCTGCATATACTTTGACACCATGATACTGCATGTTAACTCGACTCTGCAAGGAAAGGAGTGAATGTGCCAAGCTCTTTCTGACATACATCACACAACAGTTGGTTGACCTTAGGTTATAAGCTGCATATCCAGGCAAGTTTGGTGGAGGTGCTCCATCTTTCAATCTACATTCCTGCAAACAGATGACATAAATATTCTTGGTTGCACTAATATGATGTAAGTCAGGCAACCGCTTCCTGATGGAAGCAATGTTCCATGAAAAGATTTGTAATGTATTCATTGTAGTGAGTTATTACAATCTCTTGTTCATAAGATGGTAAAACTATTATGCTTTGACTACAGTGTGCAGATACTTAAGAGCAAATAGCATAGTTTGTACGTCTTTATCTTCAGGACCTTTATTTTTAAGCATTTTTCGGCATTTTGGCAGCCAGTGATAAGGCAATTTTTGAAGGCAAGAGTTATGGGCTTCTTTCTCACAAATTGCTGGAAGCTGAACGGAGATTGCTGCACTTTTGACATCATCACCATGCTCAAGATCATCATCCTGATTACATATATTTATTAAACTTGTCAGGATCTGTTCAAGATGCTCAATTTTTTTCTGGAAAGTTGTTATAATATGAGGAAGGTCAGGCGAATCCAATGCCTCTCCGGAGGATGGCACTTCTGGGTTAGTGCTTTCTTTAACACCTATCACCTTAACAGGTACCATGGTTACATTAGTGTTCTCTGTTTCATCATTCATTGCAGGTAGGTCCTGTGCATCTGACTCATCTCCAATTTCCAGGGAGGTTACCTGTGTGGTGTCCGTCTGACTGTTGTAGTTGTGTGTATTGGGAGAAATGACAAACTCATCCCCATATTCAGGTGTAGCCATAGGTATCTGTAGTGGCAGACCAGTAGTTCCATATGTGCTAGCAGGGATGGCTAGCTCCTCCACAGCTGGTGTGTGTGATGGCATTCTGGTATCACCAGAATCCTTTGCAGTGAGGTGGGGTTCTTGCACACTTTGCAGAGGTTCAGTCTCAGATCTGGCTGTGGTAGACTGGATGGCCCCATCCTCAGTTACCATTAAAGGACTGTTATCAGGTTTACATCGAAGGTTGTTTGGGTTCTGACTGCAGTCCTTGTGGGAAACTGTAACCCCAACTTCTTTACAGTTAATACACTTAAATTTTCGGCTGTCAGGGCCTACTGTGCATTCTCTAGTGGAATGTTTCCCAGCACACTTACCACACCAAGAATGTAGTATTCCACAGTCTACTGCAACATGGCCATAGTGCTGGCATTTGTAACACCTACGTTTAGGGGGTAGGTACACTTCGATGTTTAGGAAACGTAAACCATGCACCCAGATATTCCGGGGGAGGGGCACAGGACCTACCCAACTGGCAATAATTTGGGATTTTCCTTTAAGTCTTTTAGGCTTGATGATATGCTCACTTAGAGTCAGATGGGATGGGTCCATGCAGAGAGGGTATCCAAAGATTATGATACTGACCCATTTTTTAAAGTGGTGAGTGTCTGATGGAGGTCGGAGCAGCTTAATATCCCCATAAGGTGTACTAAGTAGATCATTAATCAGCTCTTTATTCTGTTCCACAAACACAAAGTTGTGTGTGTTTTTCCTAAATTGGATCCTTGAGTTAGGATGCTTGTTTACAGCTTCCATTAGCCATGCACACTTAGCAGGCAGCGGGGTGTTGTCAGGGAAGTTCAGCTTAACACATTCTTCCTTTGAAGAAAGACTTCTTGCAGCCTCTGTGCACCAAGGACGTTTAGTATCACATTGTGTACGAGTCAAGTGAGTCTGACTACGTCGACGCTCTAGCCCTTTCTCACTTTTTCTCTTTTGTTTACTTTTAAAGGTCTGGAAGCTATCTTCATTTCCATCACCTGCAGAAATAGGTTCCTCTATGACAGTTGCCATGTTTGCCAGTGATGATATCTGGTGTAAGACTCACAACACAAGAATTCCTCGCTTACAGCTTATGCAAGAGCAAATATTCACTACAAAGTCAGAAGTCCAAAATAGATCACAAGACACAAGTGCTCAAGTTCAATGAACACCTCCAACCATACTCAACCCAGACCACCACCACTCAATACGACACACACCCCACCAAAAACACACTCAGAGACCTCTTGTATGTGTGGTAATAATATGGTACATATAATGATATAATGGATGGTACAGGCGAGGTCTTACACCTTATCACAAATTACAAAGATGAAAAGAGAGAGAGAGAGAGAGAGAGAGAGACAAAGTAGGTAATATTGAGCATAAAATTAGAATTCTGACATACATCACATTAAACATGAGGTTCAAATTCAATGATAACTTCCACTTGAGTTAGTTCAGGCTACTGCCACCTAATGTACCTCACTGAAATAATAATATAGCAGACATCACAATGAATGCTGAAGACAACCTCTTACCCCAACCATAGATTGTAAACAGTATTACTAAAAAAAAAAAAAAAAAAAAAAAAAAAAAAAAAAAAAAAAAAAAAAAAAGAAAAAAAAAAAAAAAAAAAAAAAAACTAGGTAATGTTACAATGACAATGAGATAAATTACTCTGGTCGACTTCCTTGGTCCATCCTGGGTAACTCACACGTTACTATGTTATACATGTATGCAAGCATAAGTGTGCAGCTGTAGATAGATGAACCAGTACCTAAACAATCTCACTTACACATGCGTTACTATGTATGACAAGTGTTACCAAGTACACCAAGTGTTGTACACTTTATCACTTAGAATACACTTTCGTTGATGTAAATATAGGTGAGAGTGGTACACCGCTGGTCGTAATAAACACACTCAACTTCTCAAGGTCACACACTAGGCCCAGCTTCTGGAGTTACCAGCGTTTTAATGTGTTTATTATGTGTCAGTGCGTGTCTGCAGTCATTAAATTGGTGTATCAGAAGTTAAACACTACAATCCAGTTGATCAAATAGTCTAAAACAATTTACACAATGTATAACTAGAAGTATAATGATTGCAAATTGTTACTATTACAATTTTAACTAGGCGCTAGACCCACTAGATGAGATGGCAAGGAGCATAGATGTTAACAGGCTGACTCTTGCTTAACACAGTTGAAAGGTAACCGAATTACTCAAGTAAGAAAGTATTCATGAAACTGAACATTATGCAGGAGTAAGCTTGTTCACAGTAAAAATACAAAGCATAAGTTACACACTCACATCACAGATCAACACTGCAATTTGAAATATTACTGGGAATTTAGCAGTAAAGTTTCAGTCTGAACGAGAAAATGTATTAGAAAACACAACAATGACACTAGGACAAGCAACTTAACTATGTAACCGTATTTAATAGTTCAGTTACACTGAGCAGAGCATGTGTTACACTGATTTATCAAATGTAAGGAGTCACTACACTGAAGTACACTCTGAGCCTTTTAAAGTCTTAATACAGGCTTACAAATGACAATTAACTGTTGGGGAAAGCAGCACTTAACACTTCTAGCACACGTATGACAGATGAATGTTCACTGTGTACAAGCCAATCACCACAAGCTTACTATGTTTATAAGTGAACCTCTGGCATGTCCCGCTCAAAATGTCAGCACTGCAATGCTCGTCAAATTGTTCTCAAGCCACTACAGGAAACACTGGTATGCCAGCAGCACTGCAGAACGTATACAGACATGCTGGGCCCTAGGACAGCTATTACTGCAGGCTGCCTTAGCTTGTTCTGGCTAGCTTTTAGTGCTGCCCTCAAGCTTGCTTGACTGTGCTCACCAAGCCCGCGCCAACCACCCGGACACCTGCTTGCAGCAGGCAGGCAGGCAGGCACACTCGCAAGATGAGAGGAGTGCGGCACAGAGGACACGGGCACTCAAGCACCCATGTGGTCTGGCAAAAAACCGCTTCTAGACCACAAGCAAATAGAGGCGAATGACTGAGTTCCAAATCGAGGAAGGAGAAGGGACAAGGAAAGGATATTCACCTCGCTAGACACAGGCAATATTGGTGTAGTGGCCTGCAGGTCGCAGTGCAATTTTCAAGGTCATTCACTGGGCCCACAGTCGTCTCAAGAGTTACCAACCCCGCACCACTTGTCAACTCCAAACCCGCAGCACTTAACACATCTAGCACACGTGTCCTACATAAGAACTAGTTCTCACAACACCGAAGGTACGGCCGGAACACTGTAGAACGTTTACAAAGGCACTCCGGGATTCAGAACAGATGTAGCCTTGGCCTTCACTGGCTGGCTTGGAGCGCTGTTTGGCCTGGATCAGCCAAACCCGCCCTTATCCCATATGTAGACAACGGCGACAAGCCAAGGGACACCGGGGAATAGGAAAGTCGAGGAAGGGACATTCACCTCACTAGACACACGCAGCACGGGTGCAAGTGGCACGCGGGTCCCATAGTGCCATTTTCAAGGTCACCCAGCAGGCCAGACATTCCTCACCCACCCCAAGCCTACGCAGGTACTGATGGCAGCACAATGTCCCAAGTCAGCGCAATCCACTCATGCAAACAGTTACAACAAATCTGCAGCACTTGCGGAACTCACATATTCGAGTACCAGCGGGGCAGCAAAATACACCTCTACACTGCACGTCGTTGATAGAGGCGAATGGCTGAGTTTAAAGGAGGAGAGTTGGGGATACAGGAGAATAGCAGAGGTAACTGAGCACGCACATTCGCCTTTCTTCACATAGTCAATATGGGCGAAAGTCTCAGGCAGGTGATGCAGTGCCTCGCTCAAGGTCACAGGCTGAGGCAGACTTCTCAAGAGTTACCACACACTGCAATACTCGTAGAGATTGTTACTCACTCCAACTTGCAGAACTTCTAGCACACGTGTCTTGGAGTGAAAGACGAATTTTCAGTGTGTGGACACCTGGGTTACCAACTCACGTAGAACTGCACACTCGTCGTTATTCCTCAGGTTGGTAGAGCGATGAGTTGTGAGCATTTTGAGAGGCACGAGTAGCAGTGGACTAGCAAAATTCGCCTCTACACTCTATGTTGATAGAGGCGAAAGGCTGAGGTCAAATGAAAGGCAGAGGGGAAGCAGAGGCCTGTGAGGGCCTTTGCAAAAAGGAAAACTATTTCCAGTGTTTGACTAGGTATATCCTTAGTCACAGCTCGCACATAAGAGTTCTCACAACACTGAAGCTGTCTTCCAACAGTAGGAGTTTTAATGATGACTTATCAGTCGGGAGAAATGGGTAGGCCTGTGAATTAGTATGTCCAGATCCCCAGCACACGTCTACTCCCCTCAACCACTCAGCCGAGAGTGACCACACACAGGAGAATGGAACTTTGACGTTTTTCACCATTAATTACGGAAGCGCAAACTGAAGGGAGCCGGTATATATACTGTTAATTTATCTTGCAAAATATACGTAGTCCCTTACAATGGAACATCTTTACTATTGATTCTAGATAAATACAAGCCTTACAAACTGTCTTTCCAGTTTTAAAAAGTTGTTTTTACAAATTTAGAAGAATTATTTGTGTTGCCGTTTTTTTCTTAAATGGAGACAACAATGGTAGTAAAAAAAATAGTAAGATAATAACTAAGGGTTGCAGTAGATGTTGTTATTGTTCACTATTCTTGTATATGTAAAGTGCACACTTCAGATAGTATTGTCAAGGTCAAGAATATTTTTGAAAAGATTTAATACATCGTAGAAGTTCAGAATACTATTTCGCTACTCTGTCCTATTCACGTTGTTCAGTTTGTATCAAAAATAGATGCAATGGCAGTATGTCCCAGAGGAATTCCGGGAAGGAAGAGGCACTTGTTGATTCTTCTGGTGCCATAGATTTTACTGCTTCAATGGTTGAGTGGTTGGGTGAAATTCCACATTTAGAAGAGTTAACATTGAGGTTAAAGAAGCACTGTAGATCCAATAGACTATTTTCTTCCCATCACTACAGTGATTTACAAAACAGATATTCTGTAAACGTGTCTCTTTTTTTACGTAAACATGACACTCTCCTGGTAATTTTCTTAACTACCATCAAGAAATGAGGTGGTATTCATGGGTCTCTGTGCTCTTCAAGCTAATAAGACCTATCAGACAGTTCAACACATATATATTGTGATTTATAATAGGAAGAACTTTTCTCTCTCTCGGGTCCTGGATGCACCAGTCTTCAGACTGCTGAAGTTTTATTTCTGTGCAGTGACCAATAAAGCTTAAGTGAAAAGACACTGTAAACAAACCATACCACGGGCGGGATTTGAACCCGCGGTCATACAGTCTCAAAACTCCAGACCGTCGCGTTAGCCACTGGACCAGCTAGCCACAATAAGATTCGTCCAACTAGGTATATTTCTACACCATAGGAAGGTTAGCACAGGCACCACTGTGACCACAAATTCAAGTTTTTACAGACGAATCACCAGCTAGCGTGGCCGTGACGAACTCTAGCTCAAGTCCCCTCACTGCCGTCAACATGACTCACGAAATCGTAATGACACGATTGCAAACAAACATCAGTCTTGCAGAAACAAAATGTCTGGGTTCGTTTGCAGAGTAATATTTCCTCAGCGCTTTAGCGTATCGGGATCCCTGGGATAATTATTAATTATATAAGAAAAAAAAATCATTTACAATTTACGCAAAAATTTCGAGACTCGCGAGGTAAAAAAACTGTGATTTGATTAAAAAATAAAACTCACTGTCACTAGACATAAAAGTTGTCAACAGCAATAAAAGTTTTTCACGTATTCATAAATAAGATTTTTATATATAATTAATTCTTGTTTACTCTTCCGGGCGTGACAGGTCGCACTCTGGCTGTCAGACAATGGCTGCTAACCTGTCAAGGTCTAAAAGAAAATTGTCGGAGATAGTGAGTTATTTGTATGAATATTGAAAGTCAGTTCCGTGGATACAGCAAGTCACAGACTATGAATGTAACAGCAAGTCACAGACTATGAATGTAACAGCAAGTCACAGACTATGAATGTAACAACAAGTCACAGATTATGAATGTAACAGCAAGCCACAGATTATGAATGTAACAGCAAGTCACAGACTATGAATGTAACAGCAAGTCACAGACTATGAATGTAACAGCAAGTCACAGATTATGAATGTAACAGCAAGCCACAGATTATGAATGTAACAGCAAGTCACAGACTATGAATGTAACAGCAAGTCACAGACTATGAATGTAACAGCAAGTCACAGACTATGAATGTAACAGCAAGTCACAGATTATGAATGTAACAGCAAGTCACAGACTATGAATGTAACAGTTTAGTTTAATATGTTTATTATGCACCCCATACCCATCCTGTGGGCGGTAGTCAAAAGATTACAGAGGTACATAATTGGTCCAGGGACTGGACTCCAAAGTTTTGATAGCTGAGCAAGTTACAGAGGTAATGAACTCACAATTTACAAAGGTAATGAACTCACAATTTACAAAGGTAATGAACTCACAATTTACAAAGGTAATGAACTCACAATTTACAAAGGTAATGAACTCACAATTTACAAAGGTAATGAACTCCAGGTAAGTCTGGTCACAATCATGACAAGTTACAAAGGTATTTACAGATTACAGAGGTACGTAATGGGTCCAGGGACTGGGCCCCCAAAGTTTTGATAGCTGAACTAGGTACAAAGGTAATGAGCTCACAAGTTACAAAGGTAATGAATTCTGTAGAATGGTTACTTACGTTTATACATGGCTACAATCATGAACAAATTATAGAGTAATGAGCAATTCACACTTCCACACCCGGTCACAACTGTAATGAGTTTTTTTTTTTTTTTTATATTTTATTTAAAACAGTGCGATACAAATAGCAGAAATATATTAAAAAGATACACGACAAAAGCTTACTGCACTAGAATTTTACTTAACCCGAAACCTAATATTGATACCATACTGCACAGTGGTAATATTGATACCATACTGCACAGTGGTAATATTGATACCATACTGCACAGTGGTAATATTGATACCATACTGCACAGTGGTAATATTGATACCATACTGCACAGTGGTAATATTGATACCATACTGCACAGTGGTAATATTGATACCATACTGCACAGTGGTAATATTGATACCATACTGCACAGTGGTAATATTGATACCATACTGCACAGTGGTAATATTGATACCATACTGCACAGTGGTAATATTGATACCATACTGCACAGTGGTAATATTGATACCATACTGCACAGTGGTAATATTGATACCATACTGCACAGTGGTAATATTGATACCATACTGCACAGTGGTAATATTGATACCATACTGCACAGTGGTAATATTGATACCATACTGCACAGTGGTAATATTGATACCATACTGCACAGTGGTAATATTGATACCATACTGCACAGTGGTAATATTGATACCATACTGCACAGTGGTAATACACACACACCCAACACACTGTATATTACAATGGTAATACACTCTCACACACAACACACCGTATATTACAGTGAATATACACTCACACTCAACACTATACATTACAGTGATATTGTTTTATTTGTTAAAGAACATCTCTAACAAGGTTACTTATACAAAACATCAAACACTGGAAATTATAAAGATTGTACAATAAAAGAAGAGATATAAAAAAAAAACTAAACACGCACAATGACACACATACACAAGCACACATAGGTGAGGTTTCTGCCTGTCAACACACACGTATGAGAGACTAAATCTAAGATCTCAGGTGCTTAACAGAGCACCACGATACTCAAACATTAATTTAGGCGATTATCACAAGATCTTAACATACATAGGTATTTAGGATACAAAGAAGGAAACGGGATAATACTAAAAGTCACAATAAAAACATCCAATATAACAAAACAAAACTACGATGTGAAATTTTACATCTCAGCGGAACTAAGAAAAAATGAAGCAAGTAGTTACATGTAATATAATATTACTGAAAAGCACACTAACACAGCATAAAATATAACAAAATAAGAACCAGTAGCTTATGCTAGGAAAAACTTTTTTTTTTTTTTTTTTTTTTTTTTTTTTAAACATTACACTTGAATCAAAATCATTAAAGACACCTATAACATATTTGAGTCATTGAAAATTTTCATCATAAAGTCCTTGAAATGATTTATGCATGATAAATGATAATATGCAATCGTAGTACAACACATTTTTAAATAATAACTTTTTAGTTCCTGAAACCCTCGGGGCAATAACCATATTGCCCATAGATATCAAAACTCAATTATACATCCTTATAAACAGCACTCCATGCACACACCCAAGTCTAGGAAAATAGCCTGTTGTGTCCCCTTACCCATTTTGCAAATCCCATAAATCCCTTAATGTGAAATTTCGATAACCCTCACTAAAATCTCTCTCCCATCTCCCTCCATACACCCCTTTATTCCTACACTGTGTCCTATAAAAAGTTGCTGCCAACGCATTAATTCTTGCACGCACGTCCGCCTCCCTCATAGCCCACATCATGTATATATAATCCGTAATCATATACCCAATCGCATTCTCAACCCTTTTATTCACCCCAGTTATATCTAAACTTAAAACCCTCAAGACCTGCAACCCCC
>NW_027199339.1:27500-33310 GCF_038502225.1 Cherax quadricarinatus | reverse complement strand
CTGCATATTCCAGTATAGGCCTTACGTACACTGTGTACAATGTCGCGAATGACTCCTTAATCAGATGTCTAAACGCCAATCTCAGGTTTGCCAATCTCCCATATGCTGCAGCAGTTATTTGACTGATGTGTGCCTCAGGGGACATGTTCGTTATAATGCTTACCCCAAGATTCTTTTCTTTAACTGACGTTTGCAGCTGTTGGTTTCCTAACCTGTACTTCCTTCTGCGGTCTTCTGTGTCCTTCCCCAATCTTCATAACCTTACACTTACTGGGGTTAAACTCCAGGAGCCATTTGTCGGACCATACTTGTAGTTTGTCCAGATCCCTTTGTAATCTTAACTGATCCTCTCCCACTTGTATTCAGTTTCACATCAGTTTCACATCATCAGCGAACAGTGACACTTCTGAATCTATTCCTTCCATGTCATTCACGTATACAAGAAACAGCACCGGGCCTAGGACTGAGCCTTGTGGAAACCCACTCGACACATTCGCCCACTCCGACACTTCAGCACGTACCAACACACGTTGTTTCCTTCCTGTCAGGTATTCCCTGATCCATGTGTGTGTGAGTGTGTGTGTGCGTGTGTGTGTGTGTGTGTGTGTGTGTACTCACCTAATTGTACTCACCTAATTGTGGTTGCAGGGGTCGAGACTCAGCTCTTGGCCCCGCCTCTTCACTGATCGCTACTGGATCCTCTCTCTCTCTCTGCTTCCTGAGCTTTGTCATACCTCTTCTTAAAACTATGTATGGTTCCTGCCTCCACTACTGTGTGTGTGTGTGTGTGTGTGTGTGTGTGTGTGTGTGTGTGTGTGTGTGTGTGTGTGTGTGTGTGTGTGTGTGTGTGTGTGTGTGTGTGTGTGTGTGTGTGTGTGTGTGTGTGTGTGTGTACTCACCTAATTGTGGTTGCATGGGTCGAGACTCAGCTCCTGGCCGCACCTCTTCACTGTTCGCTACTAGGTCCTCTCTCTGCTTCCTGAGCTTTGTCATACCTCGTCTTAAAGCTATGTATGGTTCCTGCCTCCACTACATCACTTGCTATGCTATTCCACTTCCTGATGACTCTGTGGCTGAAGAAATGCTTCCTAACATCTCTGTGACTCGTCTGAGTCTTCAGCTTCTGGAACAATCTGTCTCTGTCCACCTTATCTATTCCACGCAGTATTTTGTATGTCGTTGTCATGTGTCCCCTGACCCTCCTGTCCTCCAGTGTCGTATATGTGTGTGTGTGAGTGTGTGTGTGTGTCTTTTCCTTTGTATCTTAGATTCACTCTCCACTCTCTCATAAAATGTCATCTTCTCTTCCGCTCTCCTTTAATCTTTATAACTTTCATTCGCCCTTCTGTGACAACTTTCTTTTTTCCCCTTCGTATCTCCTAAACCTTCCCTCCTTTACTGACAATATCAACCTCCCCCCTCCGGTCTCTCTCTCTCTCTCTCTCTCTCTCTCTCTCTCTCTCTCTCTCTCTCTCTCTCTCTCTCTCTCTCTCTCTCTCTCTCTCTCTCTCTCTCTCTTTCTTTCTATCTCTCTCTCCATAATAGTCATTTTCATTTTCCAAAATAAAAAAGTGCAGTTTCCATGAGTGTTTTAGCAATTTATAAAAAAAATATTTTTTTTTCTATACTTTGTAGATTTCAAAAAGATAAATATATAAAGTTGCAGATATAAATGAAGGTCACTGAGACAAATTCATTTGAATGTGTTATATAACGTGAAACGATTTTCAGTTTGACCTGAACAGTAGTTCCTAAGAAGTAAGTGAAACGTGAAGGGGTAACCCCGTAGAGTTTTACAAATAAGTAGTAAACCGCAATTTATATGAGATGGGGTGATTTAGCAGCTTTAAGAAGCAGATAGTTTCCTTAGTAATAACGTTATGAACTCGATATAAATCTCCCTGGGCGAAACGTCGTTTTTATTAAAGGCATGCTCAGATTGCCTGCCTTTGCTGGTGTGTTCCTGATTTTTCTCTACCTAACAGTCTTTGCTCTGTCTACTTGTCTTTCTTCTATCTGTCTAACTTTGCTCTGTCTACCTGTCTTTGCTATAGGTATCTTTGAATTAGCTTGGACGGAGAGAAATAGCAAAGAAATGCCAATACGATGAATGAAGAAAATTGTAGTATAGTGCGATCCTTTACTGACAGCGTTTCGCCCACAATCAGGGCTTTATCCACACAGAAAGATAATTGTGTCTTAATAAAGCCCACTCCGTGGCTAAATGCTGTCAGCAAAAGTTTGCATTATACAGCATTTGGTGTATAACAGGTTATACAGCATTTGGTGTATAATCTATTTAATATAGACATACATTGCGTTTCTTACCAATTTTTTCACTTTTAATATCTTGCTTAAAGAACGTGTTACGTTCAGACAAGTGAGAAATATCTTTGTAATTATCTTACGGAAAGGCTTATGCAGTCATCTTCTTAATTAGATTATTTTTGCACAAGATACATATTGCGGCATCAGAATTAACCAAAAAAAAAAGTGTGGCATCACAGGTAGCTTCATGAAAGGTGTCACCTTTGACGTCACCTGTGACGTCAAAGGTGACGTCACAGATGTAACACACTGTTACCAGTAAGTTGCAGTTTCCTACAGCAAGATAAAAAATTTCCCTCACATTTCGTAAGTTACTCAGCTCATTCTTTTTTTATTATGAATCCATTATTAACGTCATTTTGCATTCAGCAATGTCATACATAACGACGAATGGAGAAAAATTAAAAGAGTGACTGATATGGGTAGGGAATTATTCTAAAACTATCGAAAATACCGAGAATACTCTGTAGATATTTCTTCGTTAGCCCAATACTGTTTTCATCGTTTCTTTTTAAACTGAGTTGAGAATCGTCTTAATCTGTGTTTTTTTTACTATTTAGAATATTTTGTTTGAAAACAATTTTACCATTCAGACTGTAGGGAAAAACAAAAATTGCACTCAGATTTCCTCCATGAAAGCCCCCATCTATCTCACTTTCTCCTCTTGGCCCCTCTATTCCCTCATCCACACTTCACCTATTCCCCTTGTTCCCTAATTCTCTCACTTTAATGTCACCTACTCAAGTTCTTTCCTTTCCTTCACCTTAATCTCACCTTCTCATCATTTCCCTTCCCCTCCCTTCCCTATTCTTTCAACTTAGTCTGTCTGCTACACACAGTATCTTCACAAACACACCGCTTCCCCCACACCCTCAACATAAATAAACACCCCCCCCTTCCACTCCTCTGTACCCCAGAAAACAAAGACAGTGGCCATTTCCCCCCACACCTTATCCCCAAAATAAACAAGGATACCACTGTCCCCAAAATAACAGAGACAGCTACTCATGCACCATCTCACCCTTATTTGTCTACTAAGCTCCCTGTCCTCTCCTACACGCCCATCGGTCCTATCAGTATTGTGGACAATCATCATCTTCATCACACAATGCTTGCTAAGGTTCATTAAGCAGTAGGTGGTTGTGACGAGCGTTGTAGTAGTGATGCTGTTGATGAAAGTAGTTAATATTTGTCATAGTGTTGATTTTAGCGTTGATGACAGTTATGGTGACAGCAGTGAATCATTTTTTCTTAATGGAGACATTTCAAGGCGAATATTTTGTTATAAATGTTTACCTTAATAATCTATAAACGCAAATTTTATGTTAAATTTAATTATTGTCATGACATCAAGTTCCATACAAGTACCACATGATTATAGAAAAAATATTTCCCTTTCGTTGGACATTAATTGTTTGTCCATAATTTTCAAATCATTTTAACGTATTAGGGTTGAGTGGTCAATGTTAATTTGAATAATCGCATGATTAAATTCAACGAGAGGTGTTAAATAGTGTACTTATGTTGAGAGTTCATTTATTCACTATTTTAGGGATACATGTATCCGACAGTGATGGTGGTGTATAGGTATCATGTAATATTAATGGCTGTCTTGTAGTTGATGGGTTTCAAACCCAGTAAATAAACTAAAAGCGGGGGTTCCATAATATTTACTTATTCTATGTACCATCATCTAGGATAATAATCTGGGTATTATCCTAGTCTGGGTACTATTATCTTCGTCTGGGTACCATCTTCGTATTCTGGGTATCATCCTAGCAGTCTGGGTAACACCTTCGTAGTCTGGATATCATCTTCATTTAGGCATTATATTAGTTGATCTGTGCTGGATGTCTTCTGTTCTGTCAATATACGTTCTCATCTCGTACTATATATACTAAATGAAATATTCATAAATTTAAAGTATCAGTGACTTCTGAAGACTGGTCAAGAGATTAGGAAATTTAAACTTGAATAATCTACAAAAACAAGAGGTATGTATGTTACAAGATATTCCTGAAGGGAATATCTACGATCTGTTTTTTCTTCCTTTTAGGTGTTCGTTTATAAGTTCAGAAGGCGTCGTCCAAATATTCATTACAGATGTACTGTAGATAGGGAAAGATTTTTGCAACTATTGGAATGCTTAGGTTCTTTCTGGTCAGTTTCACATACACCATTCCTGGATTTACTCTCAATGTGATACCTTGAGAAAGCCTCTTCTGATCGGCTACAAGCTTTCCAACCCTGGCTTATCCTACTTAGATTTTTTTTGGAACTGGTACATTAGAGTATTGGTATGTGGATGTGTGATTTCACTCCTGTTTTTTTTTTTTTTTTTTTTTTTGATGACGAATCACAGCAGAAGATTTCTGAAAATTCAGTTCTTTCTCGAAGGCGTTCCCTTGATAGCAGTGAAGACCTCTTGCTCGTAGGATTTGGAACTACTATCTATTTCTTTAGCTCAAAACTGATTGCTCTTCACTCCATTTTCCCTAGCACTAGATAACCCCTCACAGGTTTAGCTCTTCGCAATGAATTTAGTGAGAATAATAATAAGAATTGTAACAAAAATAGCAAGATGAAAATAATAATAATAATAATTATAATTATTATTATTATTATTATTATAACAATAATGATAATAATATATAATAATAATAATAACAATAATAATAATAATAATAATAATAATAATAATAATAATAATAATAATAATAATAATAATAATAATAATAATAATAATGATATAAATAATATTAATAGTGAGCAGCTTCGCCTTTGCCACCTTTCTGTCATAGGAATGAATAAACTAGCAAAAAAATATAAAGATCTGACGAAACCATTAATTATTTCTCGTGAATAGACATTTTGAGAGTTCATAATTAATTCACGACCCTCTCGAGATGTCGCAAGATTTTATCGGGAAATATTATTTCCACGATTCTAACACCTACTGGGAACTGAACTAACTGGCTGACAATAACAAGGAAGCACTATGTCTCTCTCGCTAAAGAAATCGTTGTGACATTTGCACGTCTCCAGGAAACGTCCGCCCGTAGAGGCGACTAGTTAGACTGTTGTCAAGGGATTCACAACAGTCATGGCTTCGATGAGTAATGAAGGGAAGAAACAGATGCAGACAAAATCATACGTCTACAGAGATCATCTTAACTGAATTATTTCCCATCCATGTTCTCTTTCTCCCTCTCTCCCTTTGCATATATTAATTTGTTTTCTGTCCTCTCTCTCTCTCTCTCTCTCTCTCTCTCTCTCTCTCTCTCTCTCTCTCTCTCTCTCTCTCTCTATCATTTACAAAAATTATTTTAGAAGGTTAGGTTAAAGTTCCTAACTGTATTTAAAAGCTGTTACCTACATCAGCTCATATAAAAACCTTTTTATTGTTATGAAACATGCAAATAGAGAACAGATGAAGTTGGAGTCATCTATGGGCCAACTATTTAATTTAGTTAACTGACTTT
>NW_027199339.1:22500-25000 GCF_038502225.1 Cherax quadricarinatus | reverse complement strand
AGGGAGCAGAGGCGCTATGTGTACCCCTAACAACAATATTCAATACATCTGTCGAAACAGTGAGATTGCCTGAGGCATGGAAGACAGCAAATGTAGTCCCAATCTTTAAAAAAGGAGACAGACATGAAGCATTAAACTACAGACCTGTGTCACTGACATGTATAGTATGCAAAATCATGGAGAAGATTATCAGGAGAAGAGTGGTGGAACACCTAGAAAGGAATGACCTCATCAACAGCAGCCAACATGGTTTCAGGGACGGGAAATCCTGTGTCACAAACCTACTGGAGTTCTATGACATGGTGACAGCAGTAAGACAAGAGAGAGAGGGGTGGGTGGATTGCATATTCTTGAACTGCAAGAAGGCGTTTGACACAGTTCCACACAAGAGATTGGTGTAAAAACTGGAGGACCAAGCAGGGATAACAGGGAAGGCACTACAATGGATCAGGGAATACTTGTCAGGAAGACAGCAGCGAGTCATGATACGTGGGGGGTCAGTGGGGCACCTGTGACCAGCGGGGCCCACAGGGTCAGGACCAGTGCTGTTTCTGGTATTTGTGAACGACATGACGGAAGGAATAGACTCTGAGGTGTCCCTGTTTGCAGATGACGTGAAGTTGATGAGAAGAATTCACTCGATCGAAGACCAGGCAGAACTACAAAGGGATCTGTACAGGCTGCAGACCTGGTCCAGCAATTGGCTCCTGGAGTTCAATCCCACCAAGTGCAAAGTCATGAAGATTGGGGAAGGGCAAAGAAGACTGCAGGACGGAGTACAGTCTAGGGAGCCAGAGACTACAAACCTCATCAAGGAAAAAGATCTTGGGGTGAGTATAACACCAGGCACATCTCCTGGAAGCGCACATCAATCAAATAACTGCTGCAGCATATGGGCGCCTGCAAACCTCAGAACAGCATTCCGACATCTTAATAAGGAATCATTCAGGACCCTGTACACCGTGTACGTTAGGCCCATATTGGAGTATGCGGCACCAGTTTGGAACCCACACCTAGCCAAGCAAGTAAAGAAACTAGAGAAAGTGCAAAGGTTTGCAACAAGACTAGTCCCAGAGCTAAGAGGTATGTCCCTACGAGGAGAGGTTAAGGGAAATCAACCTGACGACACTGGAGGACAGGAGAGATAGGGGGGACATGATAACGACATACAAAATACTGAGAGGAATTGACAAGGTGGACAAAGACAGGATGTTCCAGAGATTGGACACAGTAACAAGGGGACACAGTTGGAAGTTGAAGACACAGATGAATCACAGGGATGTTAGGAAGTATTTCTTCAGCCACAGAGTAGTCAGTAAGTGGAATAGTTTGGGAAGAGATGTAGTGGAGGCAGGATCCATACATAGCTTTAAGCAGAGGTATGATAAAGCTCACGGTTCAGGGAGAGTGACCTAGTAGCGACCAGTAAAGAGGCGGGGGCCAGGAGCCTGGACTCGACCCCTGCAACCTCAACTATGTGAGTACAATTAGGTGAGTACACACACACACACACACACACACACACACACACACACACACACACACACACACACACACACACACACACACACACACGCACACACACACACAAAACACACACATTAGATTCCCTCTTGCCATTTATCACCTCTCTCTGATTATCTTAATATTTTCTCTTGCTCGGTCATTGTTTCTCTGTTTTTTGGCATTTTTACAATCTAACTCATTATTACAGTGTTTCTCCCTTACAAAACCTGAGACATCTCACTTTCCGTCTGTGGACTAACCACTAATTTTCCCCTTAAATATTTATTTTCAATCTTATTGATTTTACTGAGGTTAGACTTGGTGCTCATGGACTTTGTTTAACAAGCTAATTACTATTTTTCTTCCTTAACCGGTATGAAAGCCTTCCTCTAGTAATATCATTATTTAGGTTACCTTGAAACTGTGAGTATTACTTAATACATCGAGTCAAATATATCAGAAACAAAGGCCATATATGGCATAATATACTAACAAGATGATATAGGACACATAAACAGTGTAAAGTGATTCTTTTTAACAACATCTCGCCCACCCAGGCTTTATAAGTCATACACAGATTTACCTGGTGAGAAAGAGTGACCAGAAATGTCAGGTGAGTTAAGCTGAAAACAAATTCTGAACTTATAGGTTCGACATGTATATGGCTGAGGAGAGACTGGATTCGAGAAGGAATTGTCTAGTATGGTGCCACTAAACTAAACTCCACGAGTCTTCATGGTCGCTGCTGTGTCATATTTCAACCCCGGGAGCACAAACTCGTCCATTCATCCTTACTACAGGTTCAGCAATAACACGTTGCTTACCGTCGTTAGCCCAAGCTGATGTAGCTGCAAGTGAATAATTGGAGTTCCACATAGTGTGAATTTAAAGCTGAAACTATCTAGTGAGCACTGCTAGGCAATCTGGGTGTTACGCAGACTAGCCATACAAACACTTTTGTATCCAAGGATTTAAGGATATATATACCTCTTGT
>NW_027199339.1:0-12500 GCF_038502225.1 Cherax quadricarinatus | reverse complement strand
GAGATTTGTGATACAAGATGTACTCACCTATTTGTACTCACCTATTTGTGGTTGCAGGGGTCGAGTCACAGCTCCTGGCCCCGTAGCTCTGGGACTAGTCTTGTTGCAAACCTTTGCACTTTCTCTAATTTCTTGACGTGCTTGACTAGGTGTGGATTCCAAACTGGTGCTGCATACTCCAGTATGGGCCTGACGTAGATGGTATACAGAGTCTTAAACGAATCCTTACTGAGGTATCGGAACGCTATCCGTAGGTTTGCCAGGCGCCCGTATGCTGCCCGTATGTGTGTGTGTGTGTGTGTGTGTGTGTGTGTGTGTGTGTGTGTGTGTGTGTGTGTGTGTGTGTGTGTGTGTGTGTGTGTGTGTGTGTGTTAAAAAAAATAAAAGTAGATACGTAAACACCAGTATGCTAGTCTATGGAACGTTGAGTTGACATTGATTAAGCTACACCATGGTCGGACCGAGATTAACAATAACAGAAAACTCAAGCTGGGGGAACTCAACAGTTTCAATTCCCAGTTGTAATCCTAAAGCTCAGGCTTGAGCTCCTTCATATTTAAATTCCAAAATACCTAAATGTAATTTATCCATGCTCCAGCTATAATTTAAAACCCATCAGTATTTAGTAAATACCCTTTAGTTCTAAAATGTAGTCTTTCAGTTGATAAAGAAGCTTTTGTTAATTTAGCCTCTGTGCTCAAATATTCAAATTTTGGAAGTTTGTATCTGTGTTTCAAACATATTTAACATTACAGCTAGAACATGTATATTGGTAAATAACATTACTGTGCAGAGGAGACTTGACACGATCCTTATATCTAAAACAACTCTTAGTAGATATACATATAAGTATGGATTTGAGTTTAACTTGCTTTTTCAGCTAAGGCCATTTACTCAGTGCTAATGAGATTAAAATTATAGATACAGCAGGGAATTTGATAATTCTAAAGAATTTATATTTTAGAGAAATCAAGCCAGAGCTTCATGATTACACCTCGGTAGTTCCGTTATTTTTATTAAAGTGGTTTGTCTCTCTGAATTTTCTCCCGTTGTTGACCTCGGTATGACTACGGTGTCGCTGGATCAGTTTCGGCTCAACACTCCTCAGGGTAGACCACAAATCTCCACGTCTCTGGCTTCAGTCTCTAGAGAAATTTAACTTTTGTTATTTGTTCATGACTGTATTTTTTTTATATCATGTAGAAATACATGATGTTTTTATAGATCCTGATGATGGTGATAGATTTTTGCCGAAGCGTTAATAACAAATGCATTTTATGAGAAAAGTCGTATTATTGTATAATAAAATTTGAAAATAATAATAATAATAGAAATTTTGATTGTAATAATAATCTGCGTGACCTTATAACCTGAGAATCCCAGCTGAATCATTTATACATTATGTCAAAGTTTATTAAGTCAGTTAGAATGACAAGAAGCACACGCTGCAATATGCATTAATTCTTTCGTCATATTGTTTTGGAAACATGACACGCATTTTTATTTTACTGTTTGTTTAATGGGTCAGTCTCTCTCTCTCTCTCTCTCTCTCTCTCTCTCTCTCTCTCTCTCTCTCTCTCTCTCTCTCTCTTTCTCTTTTTACACAGGGTTTGACAAGGTTAAGGATCCCTAGCTTTATTGACAGGCTATTTACAGGTTAAGGATTCTTAACTTTATTGGCAAGCTAAGAACTGTTACCTACATCAGCTCATTTGAAAGCATTTTTATTGTTATGAGACATACAAGTAGGGAACAGGATGAAATTGGAGCCATCTGTGGGCCAGCATTTCCATTTGATCAACTGACTTTATTTCGTTGACATCATTATGCTGTACGAATGTGTTCCATGCTCGAGTCATCCTGGGTATATAGGATCTCAGATGGAGTGATGTTCTGGAGAAGGGTACAGCCAGAGTGAAGTTGCTGCTTTCTGCCCGTCTTGTGGCATAAAAGCTTGTTTCACGCTGTCCTCGAAGTGCATCCAAGTGTGGTAATTTGACAATATTGGCCTTGCACATAACAGTAAGGCCACCCACATCCCTCCTGTGTTGAAGGCTCTGCTGAAATGACAGATCTATCCAGGATGGGTCCAGACGAGAGATGAGACGTCTTGCTCTGTTCTCTACTCTGTCAAGCAGTCGCAGATGATAGGGGAGAGGGGCAGGCAAACCAAGAAAGTGGAGCATACTCAAGGTGTGAGCGTACTTGTGCCACGTACAGAATCTTGCAACCCCTACTGTCAAGCAGATGCGAGATACGGCGAAGTGCTGTAAGCTTCCTGGCTGCCTTGTTTGCAAGATTTACAACATGGTTCTTCATGGTTAGTTTGGAGTCAAATATCACCCCCCCCCCTTTTTTTCTCTCTTTCTCACATACCGTCATGAATGTAAAAAAATTTGTGCATGTAACTTAGGGCTTCAAGACGGCAGCATGATAAGATGCCATAATAACGAATAAACACACAACATATATCTGAGTATAGACGGGCGTAAAACATTGTTAGCGCAGACTGGGACGAATATACTGTGATGGGATAAACTGGGACATGGGTACACAGTGGTGGCACAAACTTGAACGTCCCATGCAGTATTGTCATAGACTGGGATGAATCGTAGAGTGTTGGGACAGACTGTGACGTCGGATACAGTGTTGGGATAGATTAGGATTTCCCATACAGTGTTATGATAGTCCGAGGCGTGGAGGACACACACACACACACACACACACACACACACTCACACACACACACACACACACACACACACACACACACACACACACACACACACACACACACACACACACACAAACACACAACAGCAGCCAACATGGTTTCTGGGACTGGAAATCCTGTGTCACAAACCTACTGGAGTTCTATGACATGGTGACAGCAGTAAGACAAGAGAGAGAGGGGTGGGTGGATTGCATTTTCTTGGACTGCAAGAAGGCGTTTGACACAGTTCCACACAAGAGATTGGTGCAAAAACTGGAGGACCAAGCAGGGATAACAGGGAAGGCACTACAATGGATCAGGAAACACTTGTCAGGAAGACAGAAGCGAGTCATGGTACGTGGCGAGGTGTCAGAGTGGGCACCTGTGACCAGCGGGGTCCCGCAGGGGTCAGTCCTAGGACCAGTGCTGTTTCTGGTATTTGTGAACGACATAACGGAAGGAATAGACTCTGAGGTGTCCCTGTTTGCAGATGATGTGAAGTTGATGAGAAGAATTCACTCGATCGAAGACCAGGCAGAACTACAAAGGGATCTAGACAGGCTGCAGACCTGGTCCAGCAATTGGCTCCTGGAGTTCAATCCCACCAAGTGCAAAGTCATGAAGATTGGGGAAGGGTAAAGAAGACTGCAGACGGAGTACAGTCTAGGGGGTCAGAGACTACAAACCTCACTTAAGGAAAAAGATCTTGGGGTGAGTATAACACCAGGCACATCTCCTGAAGCGCACATCAACCAAATAACTGCTGCAGCATATGGGCGCCTAGCAAACCTCAGAACAGCATTCCGACATCTTAATAAGGAATCATTCAGGACCCTGTACACCGTGTACGTTAGGCCCATATTGGAGTATGCGGCACCAGTTTGGAACCCACACCTAGCCAAGCACGTGAAGAAACTAGAGAAAGTGCAAAGGTTTGCAACAAGACTAGTCCCAGAGCTAAGAGGTATGTCCTACGAGGAGAGGTTAAGGGAAATCAACCTGACGACACTGGAGGACAGGAGAGATAGGGGGGACATGATAACGACATACAAAATACTGAGAGGAATTGACAAGGTGGACAAAGACAGGATGTTCCAGAGATTGGACACAGTAACAAGGGGACACAGTTGGAAGCTGAAGACACAGATGAATCACAGGGATGTTAGGAAGTATTTCTTCAGCCACATAGTAGTCAGTAAGTGGAATAGTTTGGGAAGCGATGTAGTGGAGGCAGGATCCATACATAGTTTTAAGCAGAGGTATGATAAAGCTCACGGCTCAGGGAGAGTGACCTAGTAGCGATCAGTGAAGAGGCGGGGCCAGGAGCTCGGACTCGACCCTCGCAACCTCAACTAGGTGAGTACACACACACACACACGTACACCGTGTACGTTATGCCCATACTGGAGTATGCGGCACCAGTTTGGAACCAACACCTAGCCAAGCACGTAAAGAAACTAGAGAAAGTGCATAGGTTTGCAACAGGACTAGTCCCAGAGCTAAGAGGTATGTCCTACGAGGAGAGGTTAAGGGAAATCAACCTGACGACATTGGAGGACAGGAGAGATAGGGGGGACATGATAACGACATACAAAATACTGAGAGTAATTGACAAGGTGGAGAAAGACAGGATGTTCCAGAGATGGGACACAGCAACAATGGGACACAGTTGGAAGTTGAAGACACAGATGAATCACAGGGATATTAGGAAGTATTTCTTCAGCCAGAGAGTAGTCAGGAAGTGGAATAGTTTGGGAAGCGATGTAGTGGAGGTAGGATCCATACATAGCTTTAAGCAGAGGTATGATAAAGCTCAAGGTTCAGGGAGAGTGACCTAGTAGCGACCAGTGAAGAGGCGGGGCCAGGAGCTTGGACTCGACCCCTGCAACCTCAACTAGGTGAGTACAACTAGGTGAGTACACACATACATGTACCAACACGTAAGGGACACTACCAGAGAGAGAGGAGAGAATGAACCAGCGAGACTGGACCTAGTATTCATCTTGAGTAGTGCAGATATTGAGGATATCGCATATGAAAGACCCTTTGGGGCCAAAGATTATGGGATTTTAAGATTCGAATACACAATAGAGTTACAAGTGGAGGGGGAGCAGGAAGAGCCGGACGAATGAAGCCAAACTACAAGAAGAGGGACTATGTGGGAATGAAGAACTTCCAGAACGGGGTTCAGTGGGACAGAGAACTTTCAGAGAAGTCAGTAAACGAGATGATGGAATACGTAACAACAATTTGGAAAGAAGGTGAGGAAAGGTTTGTACCCAAGGGTAACAAAAATAATGAAAAAACAGGATGAGCCCATGGTTCACCCAAAGGTGCAAGGAGGCCAAAACCAAGTGTGCTTGGAAATGGAACAAGTAGAGAAGGCAAATTACCCAGGAGAATAAGGAGAGCAGTCGTAGAGCCAGAAATGAATATGCACAGGTAAGAAAGGAGGCCAACGGTAATATGAGAATGATATAGCAACGAAAGCCAAATCTGACCCGAAGCTGTTGTACAGCCACATCAGGAGGAAAACAACAGTCAAGGACCAGGTAATCAGGCTAAGGAAGGAAGGAGGAGAGATCACAAGAAACGACCGAGAAGTATGTGAGGAACTCAACATGAGATTCAAAGAAGTGTTCACAAAAGAGACAGAAAGGACTCCAGAAAGACGTAGAGGTGGGGTACACCACCATGTGTTGGACACAATACATACAACCGAGGAAAAAGTGAAGAGGCTTCTGAGTGAGCTAGGCACCTCAAAGGCGATAGTGCCGGATAACATCTCTGCATGGGACATGAGAGAGGGTGCAGAGACGCTATGTGTATCCATAACAACAACATTCAACACATCTATCGAAACGGGGAAATTACCTGTGATATGGAAGACAGCATATGTAGTCCCAATTTTTAAAAAAAGGAGACAGACAAGAAGCACTAAACTATAGACCAGTGTCACTGACATGTATTATATACAAACTCATGGAGAAGATTATCAGTGGAACAGTGGTGAAACACCTAGAAAGAAATGAGCTTATCAACAACAGCCAAAATGGTTTCAGAGACGGGAAATCCTATGCCACAAACCTACTGGAGTTCTATTACAGGGTGACAGCAATAAGATAAGAGAGAGAGGGGTGGGTAGATTGCATTTTCTTGGACTGTAAGAAGGCATTTGACACAGTTCCACACAAGACATTAGTGCAAAAAAGAGGACCAGACAGGGATAACAGGGAAGGCACTATAATGGATCAAGGAATGCCTGTCAGAAAACCACAGCGAGTCATGGTACGTGGCGAGGTGTCACAGTGGGTGCCTGTGACGAGCGGGGTTCCACAGGGGTCAGTCCTAGGACCGGTGCTGTTTCTGGTATTTGTGAACGACATGACGGAAGAAATAGACTCCGAAGTGTCCCTGTTTGCAGATGATGTCAAGCGGAGTTCAACCCCACCAAGTGCAAAGTCATGAAGATTGGGGAAGGGCAAAGAAGACCGCAGACGGAGTACAGTATAGGGGGGCCAAAGATTACAAACCTCACTCAAGGAAAAAGATCTTGGGGTGAGTATAACACCAGGCACATCTACTGTTCTTAGGTTTGCGCCTAGCAAACCTAAGAACAGCATTCCGCCATCATAATAAGGAATCGTTCAGGACCCTGTACACTGTGTACGTTAGGCCCATATTGGAGTATGCGGCACCAGTTTGGAACCCACATCTAGCCACGCACGCAAAGAAATTAGAGAAAGTGGAAAGGTTTGCAGCAAGACTAGTCCCAGACCTAAAGGGTATGTCCCACGAGAAGAGGTTAAATCTACCTGACGACACTGGAGGACAGGAGGGATAGGGGGGACATGATAACGGCATATAAAATACTGAGAGGAAGTGACAAGGTGGACAGAGACAGAATGTTCCAGAGATGGGACACAGCAACAAGGGGACAAAGTTATAAGTTGAAGACACAGATGAATCACTGAGATGTTAGAAAGTATTTCTTCAGTCACAGAGTGGTCAGGATGTAAAATATTTTGGGAAGCGATTTAGTGGAGGCAGAATCCAAACATATCTTTAGGAAGAGGTATGAGAAAGCCCATGGAGCACGAAGAGTTACCCAGTAGCGGCCAGTGAAGAGGCGGGGCCAGGAGCTGTGACTCGACCCCTGCAACCACACAGGTGAGTACACACACACACACACACACACACACACAGCCTGCATTCCAACGAAGTAATACCCTGGACAGTTAACCAGAGTGGATCCCGATCTTAATTAAGGTTCTCTAACTCTCCCGAATTCAGGTTTAACTTATCTTGCAGCAACATCACAGAGAGAGACATGAAATACTGGTTTTATTTTTGTAATGTATTAAATCCACTTTATGTGTATGTCAGTGAAATCATTTATTTTCATAGTTAAGACGACAGTCTTTTAATACATATGTTTTAATAGACGACAGTCTTTTAATACAAATGTTTTAATAGACGACAGTCTTTTAATACATATGTTTTAATACATATGTGAAGATTATAAGCAAAGTTGATAAACTAATTTACTGTTACCTAATATGTGCCAGCCTGACTAAAAGAGTTGAGAACAGTAAAAAGACTTTCCCACCCAGGCAGGGTGACCCGAAGAAAAAAATTATCTTTTTAAATATAGTAATTCATACAGCAGAAGGGGTTACTAGCCCCTTGCTCCCGGCATTTTAGTCGCCTGTTACGAATTCTGTTCCACCTCCCTATGCAGATAAGAGGAAATAAACAAGAACAAGAACCAGTATGAAAGAAGAAAACCCAGAGGGGTGTGTGTATATATATGCTTGTACACGCATGTGTAGTGTGACCTAAGTGTAAGTAGAAGTAGCAAGACGTACCTGAAATCTTGCATGTTTCTGAGAGAGGAGAAAGGCACCAGGAATCCTACCATCATGTAAAACAATTACAGGCTGCCGTTTTAAACTCACTTGATAGGACGGTTTTACCTCCCTGGGTGGTCGCTGTCCACCACCCTACCACCTAGGATACATACAAAAATAAATAAATAAATAAATAAATAAATAAATAAATATATATATATATATATATATATATATATATATATATATATATATATATATATATATATATATATATATATATATATATATATATATATATATATTTTTATATATATATATATATATATATATATATATATATATATATATATATATATATATATAATATATATATATATATATATATATATATATATATATATATATATATATATATATATATATATATATGCAATAAGATCACAGTAAACAGGTGATTTCAAAATATGCAAAACAACCACTCTGAAAGAATAAAGAAATTCCAAGCGCTTTCGTGACTACTATATAGTACTATATAGTTCCTTGATAATGTGAGTAGTCACGAAAGCGCTTGGAATTTCTCTATTCTTTCAGAGTGGTTGTTTTGCATATATATATATATATATATATATATATATATATATATATATATATATATATATATATATATATATATATATATATATATATATATATATATATATATATATATATATATATATATATATATATATATTCTGAGAAAACTTCCCCTTGCTCCTTCAGTTGCTGCCTAGCAACATTGCATAGCTCCTGAGAACGCACTGAGAAATGTGAAAGTACTTGAGCTAAAGATTTCCACCCACCCATATATATATATATATATATATATATATATATATATATATATATATATATATATATATATATATATATATATATATACAAATGTATATATATAAACACATATATATATATATATATATATATATATATATATATATATATATATATATATATATATATATATATATAATTGAGATCGATTCAGCTCGTACTGAACGACTGAAAATGAATGAACAAAAATGGGGATCCAGCAGTGGTGCGAGATTGACAAGTTTAGCGCTCTACCGCTGAGCTACTGTTTCATCCCAATTGACTGAGAGACCCATGGCCATGAGAGATCTAATTTCCAAGCTCATTGAAATTATTAGAAATTCACTGGCCTCAGCCACTCTTCTAGGGCCTCAAGGTGACGACCCAGAGGTGAAAAACCTGCTACAGACTCTGTTGCAGTCCAGTTTTCTGCAACTTCAACTATATTTCAAACTACAAATTGAAATCGAGTGTCTATAAAGATCTCAACAGAACTGCACCACGAGAATTTCGTTAATAATAATAATAATAATAATAATAATAATAATAATAATAATAATAATAATAATAATAATAATAATAATAATAATAATAATAATAATAATAATTAAAATCAAAATTAAAATAATAATACGTGACTTTAGGTGCTTGTCCAGCACCTTCTTGAAGATAGCCAGGGGTCTATTGGTAATCCCCCTTATGTATGCTGGGAGGCAGTTGAACAGTCTTGGGCCCCTGACACTTATTGTGTTGTCTCTCATTGCACTCGTAGCACCCCTGCTTTTCATTGGGGGAATGTTGCATCTTCTGCCGAGTCTTTTGCTTTCATAAGGAGTGATTATCGTGTTCAAGTTTGGTACCAATCCCTCTAGGATTTCCAAGTGTATATTATCATGTATATCACTCGCCTGCATTTCAGGGAATACAAATCAAGGTGCTTCAACAGTTCCCAGTAATTTAGGTGCCTTATTGTACTTATGTGTGCCATGAAAGTTCTTTGTACACTCTCCAGGTCAGCAATTTCGCCTACCTTGAAAAGGACAGTTAGTATCCAGCCTAGAGAGAACAAGCGATTTGAAGAGAATCATCATGGGCTTGTCGTTCCTAGTTTCGAAGGTTCTCATTATCCATCCTATCATTTTCCTAGCAGATGCGGTAGATATTTTGTTGTGGTCTTTGAAGGTGAGATCCTCTGGCATTATCACTTTCAGGTCCTTCACATTACTTTCTCGCTCCTGATACAGTTTTAATTTCCTCAAGTTTTCCATATCGGAGTAGTTGAAATTTCTCTTCACTGAACTTAATATTGTTTTGGGTGGCCCAAATCGGGTGTCATCCGCAAAGGAAGACACAGAACTATGGCTTACATCTCTGTCTATGTCAAATATGAGGATGAGGAATAGGATGGAAGCGAATACTGTGCCTTGAGGAACAGAGCTTTTCACCGTAGCTACCTTGGGCTTTACTCTGTTTACTATTACTCTTTGTGTTCTGTTTGTCAGGAAGTTTTTGATCCATCTACGAAATTTTCCTGTTATTACTATATCACGCATTTTGTGCACTATTACACCGTTGTCACACTTGTCGAAGGCTTTTGCAAAGTCTTGTAGAATATATCTGCATTTTGTTGATTTTCTATAGCATCCAGGACCTAGATAGTTGGCAATCTTGCTTCTTAGAACCATTTCAAAGATATTTATGATGTGGAATGTTAGTGCTATCTGTCTGTAGTTCTTTGCAATTTCTTAACTTTGTAGAGTGGGGCTTTGTCTGTTGGTTTTAGTGAGTGTGGGATGATGACCCCTGTGTCCATGCTCCCTCTCCATAGAATGCTGAAGGCACGTGACAAAGGCTTCTTGAGGTTTTTGATGAACACGATGTTACACGAGTCTGGGCCTGGGACAGAGTGCATGGGAATGTCATTTATTGCCTTTTCAAGAAGTCTTGTGGTGTTAGGATAATATAAAAGATTTTGAGATGACCAGATTTTGGGTCTTGTTCATAAAGAATTCATTTGGATTGTCGACTCTTAGTCTGAGTAATGGCTCGCTGAACACCGAGTCGTACTGGGACTTTAGTATCTCACTCATTTCTTGGCTATCATCTGAGTATGTCCCATCTCGCCTCAGCAGGGGCCCAATACTGGATGTTGTGTTTCCATTAGATCTGGCATAAGAGAAGAAGTATTTTGGATTTTTTTCAATTTCCTTTATGGCTTTTAGTTCTTCCTGCGATTCTTGTCTCCTGTAAGATTCTTCCAGCTTAAGTTCGATATTTGCTATTTCATTGACCAGTGCCTCCCTTCTATTACAAAAACCAATAGGGTTTTTACATTAGTGTTAGTAATATAAAATTTCGGGATACATATATACACATTAAAATAACTTAATCTTTAATATAATATAAAAACAACTATCTTTGGTCCAGAGGTATTTAAACTAATAAACATCTGATAATATATACATGTTACAATAATAAATAATAATTAGCATCTAAAATAATAAATAATTCCTGACCCTACACAGGTACAACTCTCTTGACACTACTGTGTCACTATATATATCTATGTTAAAATAATAAATTATAAATAACATTTGTACAATAATAAATAACAGTCAACTCCGTGTCTCACGACACCCTAATGACGCTCTGTGTCTCACACGACACTTATATCCGAGTTGTGACGCTCCCTGTGTCACACGACACTTATCCGTGTAATGACGCTCCATCTCAACTGTGTCCCTGGACATCCTTTTCTCTGCGTAATGACGCTCCAGCTCTCCGTGTCACACGACACCCTTTTCTCTGAGTAATGACGCTCCTTCTCAACCGTGTCCCTTGACACCCTTTTCTCTGCGTAATGACGCTCCTACTCTCCGTGTCACACGACACCCTTTTCTCTGCGTCATACACTTTCTTAACTGTGTCACCCTTGACACCCTGCGACACACTCACACAGCGTCTTTCTCGAGGCCAGTCACATGACACTATTCAATGTACACTACAACCGTAACTTCTTTAGTGTCACACGATACCCTTTTCTTCTCAGTGTTCCACTACGGTCCTATAGCATATCTCAGTGTTACACTCCATTATACTTCCTTCAGTGTCACACTACGGTCCGAGCCCAGTTCAGTGTCACACTCCAACCTTTTCTTCACGTAGTGTCCCACTAAAACAGCATCCGATGACTCAGCCCACAGTTGACCAGCGTAGGCGGTGAGTCCGCAGACATCACCTGGTAATCCTATAAATACTCTCTAAGGCCGGCAGAAGCACACCGTAAGATGGTCTGGTGAGTACTATCTACCGCCTTCAAGACCAGTTGACACACCGCAAGGTGGTCCGGTGCAGAACACACTATGTTGCAAGCTCACTGAATGCGGCTGTCAAATAACTGAGGCCAACAGACTCAGTGAGCTTCGGTGAGCGCTTCTTCTAAAGCTAGTAGATACATATATAATAAGACGGTCAGACGAATAATCTACTGCCAGTAGATGTCTACCGTAAGGTGTTCTGGTAAATACTGCTTAGATGCGTACCGTGAGGTGTTCTGGTACTTACTGCTGCTAAGGCCGGCTCATCAGTCCCCACATTGGGTTTGATGACGTACCCATGGTACTGCCGGCCGGCAGTTTAACAATTTAGCCGCTAGTTTGGCAGGGGGCCGTAACACCTTCGTATTTCAGATATATTGGCCCTTCTCAGCAGCTCTGTGATTCTTCGCCTTCGTCTGTATAGGGAGCGTCTCTCTCTTTCTAGTTTACATCTTGTCTTTCTTTTTCTTAATGGAATGTGCCTACAGCAGATCTCAAGAACCACAGAATTTATTTTTTCTAGACAAAGGTTCTGATCCGTGTTGTTTAGGATATCTTCCCAGCTTGTTTCATTTAGGACATTGTTGACGTGCTACCATTGCATGTTTTTGTTACTGAAGTTGAATTTTGTGAAGACACCTTCAAGACTGATCACATTTTGCTGGTCAGGAGCCCTGTGCATACAACACTAGTACGTTCAGGAGCACTGTCTCCCAAGACAGCCCCGTCCAACCCACCCATTTTATTTTCCCAACTGTCATACCA
>NW_027199338.1:0-33311 GCF_038502225.1 Cherax quadricarinatus | reverse complement strand
CGGTCATAAAGTTAACTTCCCTGATGGTGCCAATGCCCACCACATTGCACCTGAGGTCCTCAGGAACCAACCTGCAACCGCTCAAGCTGACTACTTCAGCATTGCTCGCCTCATTACCTATTTGGAAATCTTGTGTAACTGTGAACTGCAAGTCTGGATCCAGCAAGCATTGTTCATGGATGTGAACCAGCGACCTAACCTTAAAGTACTCCAAGAGTTACTGCGTTCTGCTATTAACAAACATTGAGTTTACAGTTGCCCATCATTTTTTTACAAAGGAAATGTTATCAGAAATAAGACACGAGCTGTGCATTTTAATTAACAACAACAAAAAAAAAAAAAAAAAAAAAAAAAAAAAAAAAAAAAAAAAAAAAAAAAGAGATGATAGTAAAGGTGGTGTAATTATGTAGGTGTGAAAAACTGGGTTTATTAAATGTCTTTTATAAACCTTGTAGCACAGAAGTACAGCTGAGAGGCTAGTGACAGTAGTACAGCTGAGAGAGTAGTGACAGTTAGATACATTTAAGTATATACTCTACACAGATATTATCATTATCTTTTTACTGTCTTTACTTGTGTATACTAAGTAAATTACTGCTTAGTAGTTTCATGGTTACAGTCTAGCTTAACTACATTTAAGTATATACTCTATACAGACTTGATCAGCATCTTCTCACCATCTGAAGTTGTATATACTAAGAAAATTTCTACTTAGTACTTTCAGTGTTACAGAGTAGCTTAACTATATTTAAGAAAATACTCTACACAGACTTGATCAGCATCTTCTCACCGTCTTAAGTTGTATATACTAAGTAAATTACTACTTAGTACTTTCACTGCTTCAGTCCAGCTTAACTATATTTTAGTATATAGTCTTCACAGACTATATACTAAGCAAATTACTACTTAGTACTTCAACGCTACAGTCCAGCTAAACTATATTTAAGTATATAGTATACACAGAGTTGATCAGCATCTTCTCACCGTCTTGAGTAAAAGAAGTCATTCATTACTTTGTTCTTCTTTATCAGTTTATCTGATCGTCGTTAACTCAAGATGGCTGCTCAGGATTTCAGCCAGCAGAATCAGAAAGACTTGAAAAGAGTGCGGTGGGAGTCCGTACATGAGGACAGGAAGGACTCTTGCAAACGTGTATGGCTGCAACCTGAACATAATGTTTCTAAACAGGAGCAAACGATGCCTGTCCCACAGACAAAATTTGTAGAGTGTCTGCAAGATATCTGCAGAGAGTTGGAGTTTAATGTTCTTGGGCCTCTTATGCACAACTTTTTGTTTAACAGTGAAAGTTGTAAGATGCTTGGATCAGGAACTTATGGCACATGTTATCTGGCTTCTGTATCCTCTTCTCGCTGGGTAACAAAATCTTGCCAAGGTTCATCAATGTGTGTCAGATCCCTAGTACAAGAGATGCGCGCCCTTCACGCCCTTCAGGACATCCCAGGAGTCCAAAAGATAATAGCAGTCTGTCCAGAATATTTGACCATAGTGACAGAGTACGCTGGTGATACCTTGGAGACCCTTACAAAAAAACGTGTATTAAGCCGTCTCCAGACTTTGGAAATTCTTTCACAGGTGTGCAATATTTTGATTGGCATTCACTCTCATGGCTGGATTCACCTCGACATCAAAGCAAATAATATTTGCATAAAGCGCACACGTGAGGGGCTCCGTGTAACCATAATCGACTATGGACTTGCTGTTCCTCTCGGCCATAAAGTTAACTTCCCTGATGGTGCCAAGGCCCACCACATTGCACCTGAGGTCCTCAGGAACCAACCTGCAACCGCTCAAGCTGACTACTTCAGCATTGCTCGCCTCATTACCTATTTGGAAATCTTGTGTAACTGTGAGCTGCAAGTCTGGATCCAGCAAGCATTGTTCATGGATGTGAACCGACGACCTAACCTTAAAGTACTCCAAGAGTTACTGCGTTCTGCTATTAACAAACATTGAGTTTACAGTTGCCCATCATTTTTTTACAAAGGAAATGTTATCAGAAATAAGACACGAGCTGTGTATTTTAGTTAACAAAAAACAAAAAAAAAAAAAAAAAAAAAAAAAAAAAAAAAAAAAATGAGTTGATAGTAAAGGTGGTGTAATTATGTAGGTGTGAAAACCTGGGTTTATTAAATGTCTTTTATAAACCTTGTAGCACAGAAGTACAGCTGAGAGGCTAGTGACAGTAGTACAGCTGAGAGAGTAGTGACAGTTAGATACATTTAAGTATATACTCTACACAGATATTATCATTATCTTTTTACTGTCTTTACTTGTGTATACTAAGTAAATTACTGCTTAGTAGTTTCATGGTTACAGTCTAGCTTAACTACATTTAAGTATATACTCTATACAGACTTGATCAGCATCTTCTCACCATCTGAAGTTGTATATACTAAGTAAATTTCTACTTATTACTTTCAGTGTTACAGTGTAGCTTAACTATATTTAAGTATATACTCTACACAGACTTGATCAGCATCTTCTCACCGTCTTAAGTTGTATATACTAAGTAAATTACTACTTAGTACTTTCACTGCTTCAGTCCAGCTTAACTATATTTTAGTATATAGTCTACACAGACTTGATCAGCATCTTCTCACCCTCTTAAGTTGTATATACTAAGCAAATTACTACTTAGTACTTCACTGCTACAGTCCAGCTAAACTATATTTAAGTATATAGTATACACAGAGTTGATCAGCATCTTCTCACCGTCTTGAGTAAAAGAAGTCATTCATTACTTTGTTCTTCTTTATCAGTTTATCTGATCGTCGTTAACTCAAGATGGCTGCTCAGGATTTCAGCCAGCAGAATCAGAAAGACTTGAAAAGAGTGCGGTGGGAGTCCGTACATGAGGACAGGAAGGACTCTTGCAAACGTGTACGGCTGCAACCTGAACATAATGTTTCTAAACAGGAGCAAACGATGCCTGTCCCACAGACAAAATTTGTAGAGTGTCTGCAAGATATCTGCAGAGAGTTGGAGTTTAATGTTCTTGGGCCTCTTATGCACAACTTTTTGTTTAACAGTGAAAGTTGTAAGATGCTTGGATCAGGAACTTATGGCACATGTTATCTGGCTTCTGTATCCTCTTCTCGCTGGGTAACAAAATCTTGCCAAGGTTCATCAATGTGTGTCAGATCCCTAGTACAAGAGATGCGCGCCCTTCACGCCCTTCAGGACATCCCAGGAGTCCAAAAGATAATAGCAGTCTGTCCAGAATATTTGACCATAGTGACAGAGTACGCTGGTGATACCTTGGAGACCCTTACAAAAAAACGTGTATTAAGCCGTCTCCACACTTTGGAAATTCTTTCACAGGTGTGCAATATTTTGATTGGCATTCACTCTCATGGCTGGATTCACCTCGACATCAAAGCAAATAATATTTGCATAAAGCGCACACGTGAGGGGCTCCGTGTAACCATAATCGACTATGGACTTGCTGTCCCTCTCGGCCATAAAGTTAACTTCCCTGATGGTGCCAAGGCCCACCACACTGCACCTGAGGTCCTCAGGAACCAACCTGCAACCGCTCAAGCTGACTACTTCAGCATTGCTCGCCTCATTACCAATTTGGAAATCTTGTGTAACTGTGAGCTGCAAGTCTGGATCCAGCAAGCATTGTTCATGGATGTGAACCGACGACCTAACCTTAAAGTACTCCAAGAGTTACTGCGTTCTGCTATTAACAAACATTGAGTTTACAGTTGCCCATCATTTTTTTACAAAGGAAATGTTATCAGAAATAAGACACGAGCTGTGCATTTTAATTAAAAAAAAAAAAAAAAAAAAAAAAAAAAAAAAAAAAAAAAGAGATGATAGTAAAGGTGGTGTAATTATGTAGGTGTGAAAACCTGGGTTTATTAAATGTCTTTTATAAACCTTGTAGCACAGAAGTACAGCTGAGAGGCTAGTGACAGTAGTACAGCTGAGAGAGTAGTGACAGTTAGATACATTTAAGTATATACTCTACACAGATATTATCATTATCTTTTTACTGTCTTTACTTGTGTATACTAAGTAAATTACTGCTTAGTAGTTTCATGGTTACAGTCTAGCTTAACTACATTTAAGTATATACTCTATACAGACTTGATCAGCATCTTCTCACCATCTGAAGTTGTATATACTAAGAAAATTTCTACTTAGTACTTTCAGTGTTACAGAGTAGCTTAACTATATTTAAGAATATACTCTACACAGACTTGATCAGCATCTTCTCACCGTCTTAAGTTGTATATACTAAGTAAATTACTACTTAGTACTTTCACTGCTTCAGTCCAGCTTAACTATATTTTAGTATATAGTCTTCACAGACTATATACTAAGCAAATTACTACTTAGTACTTCACTGCTACAGTCCAGCTAAACTATATTTAAGTATATAGTATACACAGAGTTGATCAGCATCTTCTCACCGTCTTGAGTAAAAGAAGTCATTCATTACTTTGTTCTTCTTTATCAGTTTATCTGATCGTCGTTTACACAAGATGGCTGCTCAGGATTTCAGCCAGCAGAATCAGAAAGACTTGAAAAGAGTGCGGTGGGAGTCCGTACATGAGGACAGGAAGGACTCTTGCAAACGTGTACGGCTGCAACCTGAACATAATGTTTCTAAACAGGAGCAAACGATGCCTGTCCCACAGACAAAATTTGTAGAGTGTCTGCAAGATATCTGCAGAGAGTTGGAGTTTAATGTTCTTGGGCCTCTTATGCACAACTTTTTGTTTAACAGTGAAAGTTGTAAGATGCTTGGATCAGGAACTTATGGCACATGTTATCTGGCTTCTGTATCCTCTTCTCGCTGGGTAACAAAATCTTGCCAAGGTTCATCAATGTGTGTCAGATCCCTAGTACAAGAGATGCGCGCCCTTCACGCCCTTCAGGACATCCCAGGAGTCCAAAAGATAATAGCAGTCTGTCCAGAATATTTGACCATAGTGACAGAGTACGCTGGTGATACCTTGGAGACCCTTACAAAAAAACGTGTATTAAGCCGTCTCCAGACGGCTATATTCCTCCATTTTAGGTGCCTTCAACTTAAGGCACCTAAAATGGAGGAATATAGCAAATAATATTGTTGCAGTAATAACACCAGGAGGCAGCTCTGATGAAAACTCACACTCACGCGAGCTTTTAAATCTCTGCACAAAATTCAATTTAAACCAGCAAATAATAGAGCCTACTAGACTGGAGAATACACTAGACCTCATCTTCACTAACAATGATGATCTGATAAGAAATATCACCATATCAAAAACAATATACTCAGATCACAACATAATTGAGGTTCAGTCATGTATGCGCGGAGCTCCAGACCGACATAATGAGATTAGTCACGAGGGAGCATTCACCAAATTCAACTTCAATAACAAAAACATAAAGTGGGACCAAGTAAACCAAGTCCTAACCGATATAAGCTGGGAAGATATACTAAGCAACACAGACCCCAACTTATGCCTAGAACAGATTAACTCGGTGGCACTCGATGTATGCACAAGGCTTATTCCTCTAAGAAAAAGGAGGAGTAGATGTAAAACAGAAAGAGACAGGCGCTCCCTTTACAGGCGACGGAAAAGAATAACAGAGCGGCTAAAAGAGGTCAATATATCTGAAATGCGTAGGGAGACACTGGTCAGAGAAATAGCAAGCATCGAACTTAAGCTAAAAGAATCCTTTAGGAGTCAGGAATCGCGGGAAGAACTAAAAGCCATAAATGAAATCGAAAGAAACCCAAAGTATTTCTTCTCCTATGCCAAATCAAAATCGAGAACAACGTCCAGTATTGGGCCCCTACTTAAACAAGATGGGTCCTACACAGATAACAGCAAGGAAATGAGTGAGCTACTCAAGTCCCAATATGACTCAGTTTTTAGCAAGCCGCTAACCAGACTGAGAGTCGAAGATCAAAATGAATTTTTTATGAGAGAGCCACAAAATTTGATTAACACAAGCCTATCCGATGTTATCCTGACGCCAAATGACTTCGAACAGGCGATAAATGACATGCCCATGCACTCTGCCCCAGGGCCAGACTCATGGAACTCTGTGTTCATCAAGAACTGCAAGAAGCCCCTATCACGAGCCTTTTCCATCCTATGGAGAGGGAGCATGGACACGGGGGTCGTCCCACAGTTACTAAAAACAACAGACATAGCCCCACTCCACAAAGGGGGCAGTAAAGCAACAGCAAAGAACTACAGACCAATAGCACTAACATCCCATATCATAAAAATCTTTGAAAGGGTCCTAAGAAGCAAGATCACCACGCATCTAGAAACCCATCAGTTACACAACCCAGGGCAACATGGGTTTAGAACAGGTCGCTCCTGTCTGTCTCAACTATTGGACCACTACGACAAGGTCCTAAATGCACTAGAAGACAAAAAGAATGCAGATGTAATATATACAGACTTTGCAAAAGCCTTCGACAAGTGTGACCATGGCGTAATAGCGCACAAAATGCGTGCTAAAGGAATAACAGGAAAAGTCGGTCGTTGGATCTATAATTTCCTCACTAACAGAACACAGAGAGTAGTCGTCAACAGAGTAAAGTCCGAGGTAGCTACGGTGAAAAGCTCTGTTCCACAAGGCACAGTACTCGCTCCCATCTTGTTCCTCATCCTTATATCCGACATAGACAAGGATGTCAGCCACAGCACCGTGTCTTCCTTTGCAGATGACACCCGAATCTGCATGACAGTGTCTTCCATTGCAGACACTGCAAAGCTCCAGGCAGACATCAACCAAATCTTTCAGTGGGCTGCAGAAAACAATATGAAGTTCAACGATGAGAAATTTCAATTACTCAGATATGTTAAACATGAGGAAATTAAATCTTCATCAGAGTACAAAACAAATTCTGGCCACAAAATAGAGCGAAACACCAACGTCAAAGACCTGGGAGTGATCATGTCGGAGGATCTCACCTTCAGGGACCATAACATTGTATCAATCGCATCTGTTAGAAAAATGACAGGATGGATAATGAGAACCTTCAAAACTAGGGAGGCCAAGCCCATGATGACACTCTTCAGGTCACTTGTTCTATCTAGGCTGGAATATTGCTGCACACTAACAGCACCTTTCAAGGCAGGTGAAATTGCCGACCTAGAAAATGTACAGAGAACTTTCACGGCGCGCATAACGGAGATAAAACACCTCAATTATTGGGAGCGCTTGAGGTTCCTAAACCTGTATTCCCTGGAACGCAGGAGGGAGAGATACATGATTATATACACCTGGAAAATCCTAGAGGGACTAGTACCGAACTTGCACACGAAAATCACTCATTACGAAAGCAAAAGACTTGGCAGACGATGCACCATCCCCCCAATGAAAAGCAGGGGTGTCACTAGCACGTTAAGAGACCATACAATAAGTGTTAGGGGCCCGAGACTGTTCAACTGCCTCCCAGCACACATAAGGGGGATTAGCAACAGCCCCCTGGCAGTCTTCAAGCTGGCACTGGACAAGCACCTAAAGTCAGTTCCGGATCAGCCGGGCTGTGGCTCGTATGTTGGTTTGCGTGGAGCCAGCAGCAACAGCCTGGTTGATCAGGCTCTGATCCACCAGGAGGCCTGGTCTCAGACCGGGCCGCGGGGGCGTTGACCCCCGGAACTCTCTCCAGGTAAACTCCAGACTTTGGAAATTCTTTCACAGGTGTGCAATATTTTGATTGGCATTCACTCTCATGGCTGGATTCACCTCGACATCAAAGCAAATAATATTTGCATAAAGCGCACACGTGAGGGGCTCCGTGTAACCATAATCGACTATGGACTTGCTGTTCCTCTCGGCCATAAAGTTAACTTCCCTGATGTTGCCAAGGCCCACCACATTGCACCTGAGGTCCTCAGGAACCAACCTGCAACCGCTCAAGCTGACTACTTCAGCATTGCTCGCCTCATTACCTATTTGGAAATCTTGTGTAACTGTGAGCTGCAAGTCTGGATCCAGCAAGCATTGTTCATGGATGTGAACCGGCGACCTAACCTTAAGGTACTCCTAGAGTTACTGCGTTCTGCTATTAACAAACATTGAGTTTACAGTTGCCCATCATTTTTTTACAAAGGAAATGTTATCAGAAATAAGACACGAGCTGTGTATTTTAGTTAACAAAAAAAAAAAAAAAAAAAAAAGATGATAGTAAAGGTGGTGTAATTATGTAGGTGTGAAAACCTGGGTTTATTAAATGTCTTTTATAAACCTTGTAGCACAGAAGTACAGCTGAGAGGTTAGTGACAGTAGTACAGCTGAGAGAGTAGTGACAGTTAGATACATTTAAGTATATACTCTACACAGATATTATCATTATCTTTTTACTGTCTTTACTTGTGTATACTAAGTAAATTACTGCTTAGTAGTTTCATGGTTACAGTCTAGCTTAACTACATATAAGTATATACTCTATACAGACTTGATCAGCATCTTCTCACCATATGAAGTTGTATATACTAAGTAAATTTCTACTTATTACTTTCAGTGTTACAGTGTAGCTTAACTATATTTAAGTATATACTCTACACAGACTTGATCAGCATCTTCTCACCGTCTTAAGTTGTATATACTAAGTAAATTACTACTTAGTTCTTTCACTGCTTCAGTCCAGCTTAACTATATTTTAGTATATAGTCTACACAGACTTGATCAGCATCTTCTCACCGTCTTAAGTTGTATATACTAAGCAAATTACTACTTAGTACTTCACTGCTACAGTCCAGCTAAACTATATTTAAGTATATAGTATACACAGAGTTGATCAGCATCTTCTCACCGTCTTGAGTAAAAGAAGTCATTCATTACTTTGTTCTTCTTTATCTGTTTGTCTGATCGTCGTTAACTCAAGATGGCTGCTCAGGATTTCAGCCAGCAGAATCAGAAAGACTTGAAAAGAGTGCGGTGGGAGTCCGTACATGAGGACAGGAAGGACTCTTGCAAACGTGTACGGCTGCAACCTGAACATAATGTTTTTAAACAGGAGCAAACAATGCCTGTCCCACAGACAAAATTTGTAGAGTGTCTGCAAGATATCTGCAGAGAGTTGGAGTTTAATGTTCTTGGGCCTCTTATGCACAACTTTTTGTTTAACAGTGAAAGTTGTAAGATGCTTGGATCAGGAACTTATGGCACATGTTATCTGGCTTCTGTATCCTCTTCTCGCTGGGTAACAAAATCTTGCCAAGGTTCATCAATGTGTGTCAGATCCCTAGTACAAGAGATGCGCGCCCTTCACGCCCTTCAGGACATCCCAGGAGTCCAAAAGATAATAGCAGTCTGTCCAGAATATTTGACCATAGTGACAGAGTACGCTGGTGATACCTTGGAGACCCTTACAAAAAAACGTGTATTAAGCCGTCTCCAGACTTTGGAAATTCTTTCACAGGTGTGCAATATTTTGATTGGCATTCACTCTCATGGCTGGATTCACCTCGACATCAAAGCAAATAATATTTGCATAAAGCGCACACGTGAGGGGCTCCATGTAACCATAATCGACTATGGACTTGCTGTTCCTCTCGGCCATAAAGTTAACTTCCCTGACGGTGCCAAGGCCCACCACATTGCACCTGAGGTCCTCAGGAACCAACCTGCAACCGCTCAAGCTGACTACTTCAGCATTGCTCGCCTCATTACCTATTTGGAAATCTTGTGTAACTGTGAGCTGCAAGTCTGGATCCAGCAAGCATTGTTCATGGATGTGAACCGGCGACCTAACCTTAAAGTACTCCAAGAGTTACTGCGTTCTGCTATTAACAAACATTGAGTTTACAGTTGCCCATCATTTTTTTACAAAGGAAATGTTATCAGAAATAAGACACGAGCTGTGCATTTTAGTTAACAACAACAAAAAAAAAAAAAAAAAAAAAAATAAGAGATGATAGTAAAGGTGGTGTAATTATGTAGGTGTGAAAACCTGGGTTTATTAAATGTCTTTTATAAACCTTGTAGCACAGAAATACAGCTGAGAGGCTAGTGACAGTAGTACAGCTGAGAGAGTAGTGACAGTTAGATACAATTAAGTATATACTCTACACAGATATTATCATTATCTTTTTACTGTCTTTACTTGTGTATACTAAGTAAATTACTGCTTAGTAGTTTCATGGTTACAGTCTAGCTTAACTACATTTAAGTATATACTCTATACAGACTTGATCAGCATCTTCTCACCATCTGAAGTTGTATATACTAAGTAAATTTCTACTTATTACTTTCAGTGTTACAGTGTAGCTTAACTATATTTAAGTATATACTCTACACAGACTTGATCAGCATCTTCTCACCGTCTTAAGTTGTATATACTAAGTAAATTACTACTTAGTACTTTCACTGCTTCAGTCCAGCTTAACTATATTTTAGTATATAGTCTACACAGACTTGATCAGCATCTTCTCACCGTCTTAAGTTGTATATACTAAGCAAATTACTACTTAGTACTTCACTGCTACAGTCCAGCTAAACTATATTTAAGTATATAGTATACACAGAGTTGATCAGCATCTTCTCACCGTCTTGAGTAAAAGAAGTCATTCATTACTTTGTTCTTCTTTATCAGTTTATCTGATCGTCGTTAACTCAAGATGGCTGCTCAGGATTTCAGCCAGCAGAATCAGAAAGACTTGAAAAGAGTGCGGTGGGAGTCCGTACATGAGGACAGGAAGGACTCTTGCAAACGTGTACGGCTGCAACCTGAACATAATGTTTCTAAACAGGAACAAACGATGCCTGTCCCACAGACAAAATTTGTAGAGTGTCTGCAAGATATCTGCAGAGAGTTGGAGTTTAATGTTCTTGGGCCTCTTATGCACAACTTTTTGTTTAACAGTGAAAGTTGTAAGATGCTTGGATCAGGAACTTATGGCACATGTTATCTGGCTTCTCTATCCTCTTCTCGCTGGGTAACAAAATCTTGCCAAGGTTCATCAATGTGTGTCAGATCCCTAGTACAAGAGATGCGCGCCCTTCACGCCCTTCAGGACAACCCAGTAGTCCAAAGGTTTGTGATCCATTTCTAAAATGAATTCTTTTCACAGCAAATAAAATTTAAGTTTGGAGATTCCCCACACAAGGGCCAAACATTCCTTTTCTATGGTGGAGTATCTCGTTTCTGCGGGAAGGAGTTTCCGGCTTAGGAAGCATACAGGGAAGGGAGTACCATCATGGTATTGTAGTAACACCGCACCTAAGCCAGTATTGGAGGCATCAGTTCCTAAACAAAATGTTTTATTAATATCTGGAATCTTAAGTATAGGGTCTTTCAAAAAGATACTTTTAATCTCATTAAACTTTTCCCGAGCTACGTTGGAAAGTTCAAGAGGTTCCTTCACAGACTTTTTAAGGATGTCGGATAAGATGCCTGTAAGATCAGTAAGGTTCGGGATAAACCGTACATAAAAATTTACAGAACCAAGAAAGCTACGCATGAGCTTCTTGGTTTTGGGGAATTTAAATTCTAATAAAGCTTTGATCTTACTGGGGAGAGGCTGCAGAGAGTTATTAGAAAGTATCAGTCCAAGATATCTAATCTTGTTATACCCAAGGAAGCATTTCTTCGGCTTGGCAGTGAGGCCATGTGAGCGTAAGCTACGCAAAACTGATCTTAATGTTTGGATATGTTCGCCCCACATAGATGTCATTACGTAAATGCTATCAAAATAAACTGAAACATTTGGCATATTACCCAAGACCTTTCTCATCAGTCTCACGTAGGTAGCACAGGCAGTTACCAAACCGAAGGGCATAGTTCTATATTGCATCACTCCTTCGTGTGTAGGAAAAGTGGTGTACTGCTTAGAAGAAGGATCTAGCATTACTTGATGATATGCCTGCACAATATCAATCTCTGAAAAGAAGGAAGCATCATAAAATTTGTGTAGATCACTATCTATTAAGGGCATAGGCTCAGCATCCCACAGAGTTATAGCATTAAGGCCTCTGAAGTCAATAGCAAGTCTATATGAATTATCCTCCTTCTTAACCATGACTACTGGTGAACAATATGAAGATACTGAAGGTTCAATGATCTTTAGTTTTAATAATTTGTCTACCTCTCGGTCAAATGCATCCCTAAGGTGAACCGGAACTGGGTATAATTTTCGTTTGATAGGATTGTCCGTCACTAAGTCAATCTTATGGACTACCGTGGAGGTAACACCTGGAATATCAGTAAAGACGTCTGAAAAGTTACTCGCACATTGAAGTAGTTCAAGTCTCTTATGGTCATCCAAAGATTCATTAATATTAATGTTGGTTGCGCCCGAGTGGTCAAGGGTCACCAAGTCATGTAGTTCTTTATCATAGTCTAAGTTAGAGGTGTCAATTACACACACCTTACATTCTTCAGTTGTTGTATCAAGTTCGTGTGGAAAAACTAAGTCAAAGTTATTAAGGCAGTTAACCGAATTTCTTTGTAATATTTTTCAAGGATGTTGATATGATAAAGCTTAGGTTTCCCCTTGACTTCTATGAGGTAATCAACTTTCTCACAAATTTTTAATACTTTATATTGACCTTTCCATGCTACTAATAATTTATTTGACTTGATCGGCAAAAGTACAAGAACTTCATCCCCTACTTTAAAACTTTTCCTCTGACTTTTGGAATCAAAATATGTTTTGTACTGGTCCATTGACAAACTTAAGTTTTTCGAAACTATGTCAGAGGTCTCCTCAAGTTTGGATCTAAGGTCAAGAAGAAAATGATAAGAAGACTGAACCTCAGCATTTACCTTCTCATTAGTCCATAAGTCATGAAGGATGGACAGTGGACCTCTGGCCTGTATACCATAGAGAAGTTCAAAAGGTGAAAACCCCAAAGAGTCACTGGGAACTTCCCTCATGGCAAACAAAGCACAGGGTAGGTAACGATGCCACTCCTTAGGTTTAAGGGAGCAAAGTTTCCTTAAAATGGACTTGAGAATCGAATGCTGGCGCTCAATCCTCCCATTACAGCTGGGATGATAGGGTGTGGTGAAGAGAGGCTTCACTCCTAGAAGTTGGTAGAGATGTTGCATTAAGTCAGATGTAAATTGTGTCCCACGGTCAGACAAAATTTCTCTAGGGATGCCCACTCTGGAGAAGATGGACAAAAGGGCTTCAGCCACCTCTGTAGTAGTTATGGTCTTAAAGGGAACGGCTTCAGGGAAACTCGAAGCATAATCAACTAATGTTAATATATATCTATGTCCCCCAGATGAAAGTGGAAATAAAGGACCAACGATGTCAATAGCTACTCTTTCAAATGGTACCGTAAAGATAGGCATTTTGACCATAGGTACTCGCCTGGTACCTCGGCAGGATGACAGTTGGCAAACTTTACACAATCTACAATAAGTAGTGACATCTGAGGACATTTTTGGCCAAAAATAGGTTTCCCTAATTTTATTTAAGGTTTTACGATGCGAGAAATGTCCGGCCACTGGCAGGTCATGAGCCATTTTAAGAACAGTCTCTCTGCATTGACTTGGAACAACTAAGATGGAATAGTCTGTCTCATCTGAATTTCATTTGAATACTGACTTGTACAAGATACATTTTATATATTCAAATTTATATGAAAAGTTTTTCCTTTGGATAACTTGATTTTGTTTAGCGGCATTATGGCAATTCTGAAGAGAAGGGCAATTACGTTGCAAATTGACAAAAGAGTCCTTTGATATATCTAAAGGCTTGAAGTCAGGAAAAATGAAAGGATGGACAGAAGGAGAAGCCTGGGCTTTAGTCTGAGCCCTAGTCAAGACATTTATGGTATCGGAGGTGATATCTTCACTTTCATCTAACAAGTGAACCGGTGATCCTACTACCTCGCTTTCGAGAGTAGCATCACTGGTTTTTAATCCCACATGAATCTCCCGAGACATTGTCTCATCTTTGAGGGGCTTCTCTGACTTTACAGGAAGAGGATCTGAAACACTTATGTCCATCTTTGGCGATGAAAGGCCAACCTCAGAAGGAAGAATGGCACCTTTTACATTACCTATTAGTACGGAGCAAGAAGTGATGGGAGCTAGTACTGCTTCAGACCAACCTGTGAACCATTTAGACCTAATGTAACAATGGATGGTAGGAAAAGTGTCTGTACGGCCCAAGTAGTCTGAAAGTATAGCAGAGGAGTGAGTTTCTTTAAGATTAGGGAACAGCTTATCAGAAATTACTATACATGTGCATCCAGTGTCTCGTAAAATGGTAGATACATTAAGTCCATTAACTGTTCCTGAACAGAAGGGTGCTTGGTCATTACAGTCTTTAAAACATCTTTCAACTTTTTGGACCTTCTTAGAAGGACAATCTGGACGTTTATGTCCCTTAACACCACACAAATGACAAACAGGAATAAAAGAAGTCATTTTACTTTCCACTAGAGGCTTTGATTTCATAAGGTCTGATGAACCCTTGCCCTTAGGGTTCGATCCCTTTAGGTCTTTATAGGAATTGTGAGCCTCAGCATACAGGTCAGCAGCCTCAGCAACTTCCTCAGCTTTAATCAGGTTACGTTCTCTAATGAATGTTCGTATCTGGTGAGGAAGAGCTGTCAGGAACTGGTCAGCAACCATGAAGTCTCGAAGAGATTCATAACTGTGATCAATTCCTGAACTCTCTATCCAAAAGTCGAACAAACGAAAGAGTGTTACCTGTAACTGTTGAAAGTTCTGGCCAGGCTGTAAGGTGGCATACCTGAAATCTTTCCTGTAAGAATTAGTGGTTTTTTGATATGCTTTAAGGATTGCCTTCTTCAGTAGGTTATAATTACATATGATATCGTGCGACAAAGTTGCATAGATATTCAAAGCTGTACCAGAAAATAACATTCCTAACCTGGTAGCCCAGGTGTCAGCAGGCCATTCACAGAGGGTAGTGGTATTTTCAAACCTGATAATGTATGAAGTTATGTCTTCCCCCTCAGTGAAGGGAGGTAAATTAAGTGTTGGAATATGTGCACTAGCTGCACGTTGTTCCATTACTCCTTCATCTAATTACTGTTGTGAGAAAGTTAACTTCTTATTCTCTAATTCAAGGCGAGTTTGTTCGAGCTCGCGATCCTTTTCTCTCTCCCTTAACTCATATTCTCTATCCTTTGCTCTTTCCTCAAGTTCCCTTAATTTAACCTGTTCCTCACGTATCTTAGCTTGTTCCTCACGTACTATAGCTCTCTCCTCACGATCAAGTCTATCGTGCTCCTTTTTGTCTTCTCTTTCCCTTTCTGTCTTTCTTCTCTCTCAATTCTCTCTCTTTCAAGTCTTTCCTGGATCTTAGCACTAATGAAAGATTCTAAATTTTTCCCTGTTATTCCTAACTTACTTCCAGCATTCATCGAAAACTGGTATTCATCCATACTTGCAAGAATAACTTAAACTATCAGGGGAAATGAAACGGGTATTAAAGAAAATGGAGGGTTCAATTCCTGCTCTGCTCAAACTGTAAATAAACCAGAGGGCTCGATGCCTGCTTCAATTAAACAATATGTATTAATGAAAACGAAGGGTTCTATGCCGGCTCCGAGCAAACAATAAGTAGAATGGGGTCACTTGACCATCCAATCCTCTCACCAACAAATCAAGAGTGCCCTATGACAGTTCCCTTGATATAATAAAGAGCTCAATGAAACAAATTGTCACTGGAAAATCCTCCAAAGTGTTTCAAGCTCACAAGAAAGGTGGCAGAATTAACTATTATATCCTGCCTGACTTGACTTACAATAAATTGAGACTATAACAATCACCAAATCTTTTAAATACCTGTACCGTAGTCCTACCATAGAGAATGATTACTCATGGCTGGTGGCAACCGTCTGTGGTATGCGGCATTGAAGTTTCAATGGTAGATTCGAGATGGAGTTGAATCTTGATTCAGTAGAGTTGATCCTGGCAAGGTCGCCACTTGTGAAGGCTTACTCAGCTCTGTAATAACTTCAGACAATATTACCAAAGCTGGCTCCTCCTCAGGAAAATTAATGAATAGAAAACGAAATAATTCACAAAGATAAACACATTATTATTTATTAAAGCAAACATAAAACAATAAAACAAGACAGGTATATCCTATTAGAAAGAAAAATGAAAAATGAAATGAATAAAATAACATTTGAACTCTACGCTAATATATATATTGGGGTGTCTGGTGTTGGTGACACTTCGTGTTGTTGAAATCTTAGCCGTTGCTGATGTGGAGGGGGGGGGTCGCAGGTGTTGGTGACCACCACCGGCTAGTTCTTCACAGAGTATCGCTGTGAGTATTCTATCCCGATGACAGGAAAGCAGGTTCTTTACCACTGCAATGATGTGGGGTTACGTCCTGCAATTTCATATAGGTGCACAGGTAATTAAATCCAATATGGGACATCTCCAGGACGTTAGTCCGTCTCCGTCAGTTTTTCTCGTTGATTGACAGGTGACCCTCTCTGTCATCCAAGCTGAAAAGATAGACAGGTTACCCACTGCTTAAATAATCACTCTCCATGATAAGTACAATACCTAAAAGACGTGGTGATTATTACAACAGTCAACTTAGAGCAAGGCTGAAAAGACTAAGTTTATTATTGGTCCAAAGTGAAGCTTTCAACCAATAAATCCACTAGAATACAAGGCAGGCATGTACTTACAGTAGTGTTGGGAGCTGTGAGTCGAGTGATTTACTGTTTGACCAGAGCCCCACACGTCACCTTTTGGGGGGGGAAGAGGGAGGGGAAGGGATAGTGGGAGCTAGACTGACCCTACGTTAACAAGAAGTCGGCAATCAAACTATCACTTTAGGGGCGGGGGAGAAAAGGCAGGAATAGCGGGAGCTTGACTTACCCTACCTTAACAAGTAGCCGGTAATGAAACTATTGTTACTATATATTCCCTCGCTACTCCTGTCTATTGAACTTTTCCCTCACACAACCAGAGAGAGAGAGAGGAAAGGATGTTACAGCAAAGCTGGATTTCATATTCATCTTGAATAGTTCAGACAGTGGATATCACACAGGAAAGACTCCTTGGCACAGGTGATCATGAGGTCCACTGTTTTGAATACCTTGTAGACTTAACAGTAGAGGATGCAACAACACGAGAAGGATGAGAGAAGCCAATCTTCTAGAAAGGGGACTACATAGGCATGAGAAGATTACTGCATAAAGTGCAGTGGGAAAGACAATTAGAGGGAAAGACAGTAAATGAAATGATGGAACTATTGACCACTAAGTGCAGGGAGGCAGAGGAGAAATTCATACCAAAGGGTAACAGAAAAAATGGTAAGACCATAGTGAGCCCATGGTTTAACTGGAGGTGTAAAGAGGCCAAAGTCAAATGTGCTAGAGCATGGAAAAGGTATTGAATATAAAGGACTCAAGAAAACATGGAGTTGAGCAGAAGAACTAGAATCGAATATGTAGGGATAAGAAGAGGGTCCAAGAGGCAATACGAGAGACATTGCATCAAAAGACAAATTTGAATCACAGTTGTTTTACAGCCATATTAGAAGAAAACAGCTGTCAAGGACCAGGTAATTTGGCTGAGGAAAGAAGGAGGGGAGCTCATAAAGAGTGACAAGGAAGTATCTGATGAACTTAACACTAGATTTAGAGAAGTATTCACTATAGACAGAAAAATTCTCCCGGCAAACTGTGGAGGTAGGTTGCACCACCAGGTGCTGGACACAATACACATAACCAAGGTGGAGGTGAAGAAACTGCTAGGTGAACTAGATACCTCAAAGGAGATGGGCCAAGATAACATATCTCCATGTATCCTGAAAGAGGGGGCAGAAGAACTATGGATGCTGCTAACAACAATCTTCAATAAATCTATCAAAATTGGACAATTTCCTCACGCATGAAAGACAGCAAATGTGGTTCCAATTTTTCAGGAGACAGGCAGTGTTAAACTACAGACCAGTATCACTGACTTGTATAGCATGTAAAGTTATGGAAAAGATTATCAGGAGAAGAGTGGTGGAGCACATTGAAAGGAGTGGGTTCATGCATGACAATCAGCATGGCTTCAGATATGGGAAATCCCATGCCACAATTCTACTCGAGTTCTATGATAAGGTTAACAGAAGTAAAACAGGAGAGAGAGAAGGATGGGTGGATTGCATCATTTTGGACTGCAACAAGGCTTCTGACACAGTACTGCACAAGATACAGGTGCAAAAATTAGAGGAGCAGGCAGGAATAGTAGGGAAAATACTACACTGGATCAAGAAATACCTGACAGGAAAGAAACAATGAATGTTGGTACATGATGAAGTGTCAGATTGGGTGCATGTATCGAGTGGGGTTCCACAAGGGTCAGTCCTAGGTCCGGTGATGCTTCTTGTACATGTGAATGACCTGATGAAAGGAACAGATTCAGAAGCATCTCTGTTTGCTGATGATGTGAAACTGACGAGGAGAATGCAAGCGGATGAGGACCAGCTAAGATTGCAAGGGGATCTGGACAGACTATAAGTCTGGTCTGACAAATGGCTCCTGGAGTTTAACCGCAGTAAGTGTAAAGTCATGAAGATTTGGGAAGAACAAAGAAGACCACAAATGGAGGACAGGTTAGGGGATCAAAAGCTGCAAACGTCAGTTAAGGAAAAGGATCTTTGGGTAAGCATTATTACTATCATGTCCCTTGAGGCACACATCAGTCAAACAGATGCTGCAACAAATGGGCACTTGGCAAACCTGAGAATAGCATCTCAATGTGCACCATGTATGTCAGGCCTATACTAAAGTATGCAGCACCAGTATGGAATCTACACCTAGTCAAAAACGTAAAGAAATTGGAGAAAGTGCAAAAGTTTGCAACAAGATTAATTCCATAACTGAGGGGCATATCTTACGAGTAGACATTAAGGGAACTCAACCTGATGGCACTAGAGGATATGGGGGACATGATAACGACATATAAAATGCTGAAATGAATTGACAAGGTAGACAGGGCTCAAATGTTGCAGATATGGGTTACATGAACAAGGGGGAACAATTGGAAATTGAAAAGCCAGATGAGTCATAGGGATGTTAGGAAGTATTTCTTTAGCCTTAGAGTTGTCAAGAAGTGGAATAATCTGAAGAGTGAATAAGTGGAGACAAGTTCCATAACTAGCTTCAAGAAGAGATATGATAATGCTTGTGAAATAGGGAGAGAGTGGCTTAGTATTGACCAGTGAAGAAGCAAGGCCAGGAGCTAACATTCGAAACCTGCAACTGCATATGGGCGAGTACACACACATATACACACACATACACACACAAACATATAAATAGAAAATGGGGCCTCATAAGGAAGTCAGAGCCTCTGGAGATGAGAGAAAAATTGGCCTGGGAAGGAAGAGTGGATGGAGGAGCTATGGTTAAAGATGGACAAAGTGTGGGAAAGCAAACTTGATGAGCTTACTGTGAGAATGAAGAAGAGGATGGAGGCAGAGAAGAAGTGGGAGTTATGTGCTGAAGCTGCAGAAGCCAAGATATGGGCCCTAGAAGATGAAGTAAATATAGTGAAATGAGATATAGGGATGACAACCAGAGGGGCCATGACATTTGGAACAGGTACCCCTATGTTCAACGTGGGTCGAAAGGAAAGTAAGAAGACACAACTTACATTGAGGCCCCTAAGAGGTCTCCAGGAAAGGTCAAGGAATGAAGGGGATATACTGTTTGGCACAGGGACAGCAGCATGTGAGGGGAAGCAGGCATATGTCAGGGGAAAGGCTAAGGCGAAGAAGACAGGTCCCATGCAGAGATGCAACAAGACCACCAGTACCCAAGTGCGATGGACATAATGAAAAGGCCAAGACGAGCCCTTAGTTCACCCAAAAGTATAGAGGCAAAAACTATTTGCACTAGAGGAAAAAGTATAGAAGGCATGAAATGAATATGCACAGGTAAGGAGAGAGGCCCAGCAATAATACGTAAATGACATAGCAGCGAAAGCCAGATCTGACCCAAAGCTGTTGAAAAGTCGCAACAGGAAGAAAACAACCATCAAAGACCAGGTAATCAGGCAGACTAAGGAATGAGGGGAGTTTGTATGAAACGATGTTGATGTTTGTGCAGAGCTCGAAATGAGATTCAAAAACGTATTCAGAGTGAAGACAGAAAGGACCCCGGAAACACTGAGAGGTGGGATACGCTAAATGGTGTTGGACAAAATACATACAACCAAGGACGAGGTGAAGAGGCTGCTAAGCAAATTAGATAACTCAAAGGCAATGCGGCTGAATATCATCTCCCCGTGGGTTCTGAGAGAGGGAGCAGAAGTGCTTTGTATGCCAGTAACAACACTCTTCAACACATTTATTGAAACAGTACGACTTCCCAAGGTATGGAAGAAAGCAAATGTAGTTGCTTTCTTCCATACCATACCAGGTAAGGGTACTTACGGACTTGAGTGGTTAGAAAAGTCCAAATGCGGTGGCAGTGGAAAACGTTTAAGCAGCGAAGGAACAGTGCGCTGTGAAGAAAGGAGTTGTGCATATGGAGAAGAGGAAAGAGAAGGAACAGAGGATGGATCAGTGTCCATTGATGGTTTGGTCTCTGCAATATATTCAGAGATTGCTTCAAGTGTTTCGAAGTTCAGAGACATTGTATGGGAGACAATATTGGAGATGGAAGGAGGAGTTTGAGTAAAGATCAGAACTGTAATGGACAGTACCAAGGTAGGAGAGGGGGCAAAAGGGTGGAGAGAACTGGAGAAGTGTAGGAGGGGACAGAAGAGGCAGAAACCTGGGAGGTGGCAGAAGAGGAAGAAACTTGGGAGGGGACAGGGAAGGAAGGCACAGTACGAGGAGGAGGATGAACCTTCACACGTGTAACAGAGCCAGTGAAAAGGGAAGACCCATGTACAGAAACCGGGAAGGTAAAATATGGAGGTGGATGAAGGGAAGGAGGGGTTAAAGGAGATTTTCTGGACTTCTGAGAAGTAGAGGGAAGATTGGGAGGAGATGTTGTATGAGGTCTTGTCGATACTAGGGTTTGTGAGGGAGAACACGAAGTGAGAACAGGCTGAGGTGCTAAACTAGGGATGTCCAAGACCAGGACAGCAAAAGAATTAGATACAGGAGTGACTATGGGACTGGCAACTGCAGAGGAGGCTGCAGAAGATAGGACCCCAGAAGTGGGGGGACGTTTTGAAACACAAGAATAAGAAACACATGGTAGTCTCCCTTGGAGGCGGAGATGAGAAACTGCCATAGCATAAGGGAGCCCTTCTGCCTCTTTGAGGCAACGAATTTCCCGTTCATTTAAGTAAACCTGGCAACGGCGAGAGTACGAACGGTGAGGGTCATGGTAATTAAAGCAAGAGGGAGGTAGACTGCAAGACGTATTAGAATGATCATCGGCACCACAGACTGGGCATTTGGCTATAGATCTGCAATATTTTGCTGGGTGGACAAATCGCCAGCAACTTCTACACTGTTGCAGTGTAGGGATCACCTTCCAAACTTGTAACCGATGTCCTGCTACATAAACAGAGGATGGGAGTTCATGGCTGTCAAAAGTTAAACGAGCCACATTGCAAGGGTATCCTCTTTGCCCGCGGGCAGGAAGAACATAAGTGTCTACCTTGAGAATTGGGAGATCTTGGAGTTCCAGCTGTTCGAGAATGTCATTGCCACATGTCTGGAAATTCTGTTGGACTATGATATGGGGCAGAATAACAGTACCACTACAAGAATTGAGGGAATGATGTTTTTTCGATAGTGATAAAGGAAATATCTCTACCAACATGGCGTAGAAGCGCTTTCACAGTACTATGGTCGGAAAGATAGGCAGTAGAAGAAGTCGGTCTTAAAGTACAGAATTTAGTCCATTGTGTGGTTGGAAACTGAGTGTGGAGAGGGAGTGCATGACCTGTCGGTCTTTTCTGAGTAGAATGGGAAGATAACGAAGTAACATCATCAGGAGATTGTCGTTGGCATTTAGAAGTGGGACCAGAGTTGGTCTGATGTGGGACAGGCTGGCGATTCAAAAATCACTGCACCAGAGAGGCCGGAAGCATAGTCAAAGGAGAGCGGAGGTCAGACAAATCGAAGGAGTCAGTTGAAACCCCAGCACCTGAAGCGGATGACAAAACAGCACCAGCAAGAGGTACAGGGGCCTTAGGAGTGTTGGAAGAGTGGCCAAAAGATGAGGCAAGGTCAGAACATGGTGTGGTAACAATATGGGGCCCAGGGGTAGCGGGGTCATGAATTGGGGACTCCATGGTTAGGTTACTTCTTTCTTTTTGTTTTTAAGAAAAAAAGTAAAATAAAAAAAAGAATAAAAAAAGGGGGACCAGGGAGGGATAGTTCTTAGGAAGAATGAATGGGCCAGAAATCTCCCTCCACGCCCAAGAGGACCTCAGCACCAAAAGTAGCGCAGATGCAGCATGGAACCCATGCTATTCCCTTCCGTTCATGCCAGTAAACCAGCAATCCAGGATAGCAACCTCACATTTGCCGAACTACCTTGGTGGACAAAAGAGAGGGCGGCTGGATATCCACCACAAAGCATACCTCCTTTCGCCACCACCCCTGGAATCCAAAAGGTGGCTTCCAGAGATACACCCGCCGCCCGAAAAACACCCAAAGCCACCCTCCGGGATACCGGAGAGGGATCAGGACATCCCCAGGCGATCCAGATTCCACGGCAAACTACACCACTGCCAAGAACCTCAACAGAATGGGATGGACCCTGGTATCCTTTCCCCTACCTAGGAACTAGCGCACCTGTGGGAAAAATCCCAAAGTCCAAAAAGAGGAAGGGCAAAAGGGAGGGATGGGGAGGAGGAGGAGGAAAGGAAAAAGGGGAGGATTGGGAGGATGGGATAGGGAAGGGGGAATTGGGGGGTAATTAGGTTCAGTCTGAGGAAGGAGACCGACAGATCTAATTCCTCAGACCAAGAGCCTCTTCACCATGCCAAGGAGCCCCCCTTTGAAGATGTGATGATGGGTAGCTAGTGTGGACACACGGTTCCTCACACAGGCATACACACATACACACACACAGTAGGCGAGGCCTAGTGTTACAGAATTGAGCATAATTTTAAGCACACAAGACATTGAGCAGTGAGAACCAAGTGATCAGGTACATATGTAGTACATACGTGGGTAATAAGGACTCGCTTACATAAACACACACACACACACACAATCTGTCAGGTACTTGTAAAAGCTGTAGCAAGTAGGATTTTAGGATTTTAATTAGTGGAAGTACTAGTATTATTACTAGCATTTTATTAGCATTATTGATGCATAGAAGTGAGGAGGTTTATTTCTGGGTGCACAGGCATAAATGCGCATGTGCACACACACATATACACAGGATTTCACACCTTCCTGAGAACTGACATGGTAAACCCTCCTTCCCTATCTCTTACACTCCACTATCCACTTCACATTCTCTCTCTCTCTCTCTCTATCTTCTTCTTCTTATGACCAGAGCTTTGGTAAGATGGGTAAGGAAGAAGGATGGGTAAGGATAGAAATATTGGAAAAGGGTGGGAGGGGGGAAGAGAGGTAGGGTATAAAAGGTAAGTGCCCAACCACTTTGGTGTAATTTAAAATGTGTATGTGAAATAATAAGATATACTTAAATGGGTATAATATTAACCAATCAGAGTCACATAGATATAACACATATATAAGTACATTATTATTATTATTATAATCAAAAAGAAGCGCTAAGCCACAAGGGCTATACAGCGCTGCAAGGTAGGGAAGGAAGCTAGGGTATTGGATGGCAGAAGGGAGGAGGGATGATCAGCAGGTTACAGAAAATAGCGGGGCAGGGGATAGTACGGGGGTAGAGGGTAGCAAGAGATTGAAGTAGAAAGGGCTGAAGGTATCAGAATTTGTGAAGTAAGTCAGTTGTTGTCAAAAAGTCAATGAGAGAGTCCGGATGAAAGGTGGGTCCATCAGCGAGAAGGGAAGGTAAAGAGAGAGCAGCGGAGCGAAGACGACGACAGAGGTAAATTCTGCGTGCTCGTTGATAAAGTGGGCAGTCCAACAGAATGTGGCTGACTGATAATGGAGCTTGGCAATTCTCACAGAGAGGAGCAAGACGCCTCTCCATGAGATATCCATGAGTAAGACGAGTATGGCCAATGCGAAGACGGGAGAGAGTAGTCTCCCAACCTCGACACTGGTGATAAGAAGACGGCCAGTAACCTATACTCGGTTTAATAGATTGAAGTTTGTTGCCGAGCATAGTAGACCAACGTTGTTGCCAACGGGTGTGAAGGTGGGAAGATATTGCAGCAAAATAGTCCGTAAATGGAATACCTCTATAAGAAACTGGTAGGTCATGTACTGCTGACCGCGCAGCAGTGTCTGCCTGTTCATTGCCCTGTACGTCAACATGACCAGGGACCCAACAAAAAACAATATCTTTATGCTTGGTAAAGATGCGGTGTAGCCAAAGTTGGATACGGAGGACTAAGGGGTGAGGTGTATCAAATTTTTGTATAGCCTGTAAAGCACTAAGGGAGTCTGAGACAACCACAAATGATGACACAGGCATAGATGCAATACGGATAAGTGCTGTAAGGATGGCATATAATTCAGCAGTAAAAATACTAGCCGAAGATAGTAAATGCCCTTGTACGACGCTGTCCGGAAACACTGCTGCGAATCCTACGCCGTCAGAAGACTTAGAGCCATCTGTGTACACAGCAATGGCATGAGAATGAGAGTGAAAGTGGTCAAGAAAAAGAGAGCGGGAAGCGACCGTAGACAGTTGGGCTTTCGAGCAAGGGAGGGAGAAAGAACAGACTCGAACAGCTGGAACTTCCCAGGGGGGTAGGGAAAAGTGAGATGCTACATGTACATAGAAAGGTGGTAGTTGAAGAGAAGACAAGAGCGAATGAAGGCAAAGAGAGAAGGGACGGAGTAAACAGGGGCGGCGAACAAATAAAGAATGTCTACTAATATCAGTGACCATTCTATAAATGGAAGGATTGTGGAGATCATGAGAGCGTACATAGTAGTGCAGGCAATGGGCATCACGGCGATCGGATAAGGATGGAACGTTCGCTTCTGCATAGAGGCTCTCGACAGGGGAAGAGCGAAAAGCACCAAGGCATAAACGTAATCCTTGGTGATGAATGGGGTTAAGGCTAGAGAGAGTAGCAGGAGATGCCGCTGAATAGATCTGGTCACCATAATCAAGTTTCGATAAAATAAGGGTGGAATGTAGGCGAAGGAGGGTTCGACGATCAGCTCCCCATGAAAGATGAGCAAGGGTTTTAAGAAGGTTCAGCCGGCTGTGACAAGTTGCCTTCAGAGAGGTAATGTGAGGTTTCCAGGATAACCTACGATCAAAGAGGAGGCCCAGAAACTTGACTGTATCACGTTCAGGGATACGGGAGCCATAGAGGTACAAAGGATGATCGGAGATGACAGAGCGTCTAGTGAAAGTAATTTGGTGGGTTTTAGTGCTGGAAAATTTAAACCCACGTGTGGTGGCCCAATTGGAAACACGGTCGACTGCATGTTGGAGAGAAACTGTAATGAGGTGACAGTCAGCGCCTGCACAGGCAATAGCGAAGTCATCAACATAGAGTGATGACCAAATATTTGATGGAAGACTAGAGGCCAAATCATTAATAGCAAGGAGAAAAAGTGTTGTGCTCAGAACACATCCCTGGGGGACACCTTCGGCTTGGATAAAGTCCGGGGGAGAGCACATTATTAACCCGAACACAGAAATGCCTGTCAGTTAAAAAGTTCTTAAGGAAGGATGGTAGATTGCCTCGAAGGCCTAAGGAGTGGGCTTGGGCTAAAATATTATACCTCCAAGTTGTGTCATATGCCTTCTCAAGGTCAAAAAATATGGCAATAACTGAGTGGTTATTCGCAAAGGCATTACGAACATACGTATCCAAGCGTAGTAAGGGGTCTATGGTAGAACGTCCCTTACGAAAGCCATATTGACGAGTGGAGAGACTGTTGTGTGTCTCTAAATACCACACTAAACGTCTATTTACTAGGCGTTCCATTACTTTGCAAACTGCACTGGTAAGAGCAATGGGACGATAGTGGGAGGTTTCATGTCCCGTAGTGCCTGGTTTGCGGAAAGGGAGAACAATGGCGGATTTCCACAGCTGTGGAAGAACTCCTTGTGACCAAATAAGATTGTAAAGGCGTAATAGGACTGCAAGGGCTGACTGATGTAAATGTTGTAGCATACGAATATGAATGTCGTCGGGCCCAGCTGCCGATGATCGACAAGCTGAGAGTGTTGGCTCCAGTTCTTGAAGTGTAAAAGGCACATTATACTGTTCTTCTCTGAGAGAAGAAAAGTCCAAGGGTGCTAACTCTCTGGCAGACTTTGAGGAAAGAAATGAGGGGCATAGATGGAGTCCCTGAGAAATACAGACCAGATGATTGCCAATTTCATTGGCAACATCTAGTGGGTTTGCTATATCAACACCGGCAACCCGCAGAACAGGAGCCGGGTCAGGAGAATATTTACCACTCAGTTTTCGTACTTTTTTCCAGACTGCACTCATAGAGGAAGCAGAGGTGATGGTGGAGACATAATCTCGCCAGCAAGTGCGTTTAGCGTCACGGATGACACGGCGAGCGATCGCACGCTTCTGTTTAAAATCAAGGAGTCTCTCTGTGGTTCTATTGTACCGGTACCTGCCCCATGCAGTGCGTTTCAAACGTACTGCACGAGCACAAGCAGGAGACCACCAAGGCACGCATTTCTGAGAATGCCTGCCCGAAGTTTGGGGTATAGAATGAGAAGCTGCGGTGAAAACGGAGGACGAGAAGAGGTGTAAAAGCTCATCGATGGAGGACGAAGAAGGAACCTCTTTAAAAACAGTTAGGTGTGAGTAAAGGTTCCAATTTGCCCGATCAAATTGCCAGCGTGGGGTGCGAAGAGGTGGCGAATATGAAGGGGAAGTAAGAATGATTGGGAAATGATCGCTGTCATGTAAGTCCGGGAGAACAGACCAAGTGAAGTCTAATGCGGCGGAGGAAGAGCAGACTGAGAGATCGATGCAAGAGAGAGTATGAGTCCGAGGATCAAAATGGGTGTGAGTACCTGTATTTAAAACATGGAGGGGGTGGGTGGCAAGAAAAGCCTCTAACTGAATTCCACGGGAATCACAGTGAGACCCCCCCCAGAGGAAATGGTGGGCATTAAAATCACCAAGTAACAGAATCGGTGGCGGTAATGACGAAACAAGAAAGGCAATATCCGGAATAGATAATGCCCGAGAAGGAGAGAGATATAAAGAACAGAGCGTATACCACCTATGTAAGTGGATACAGGCTGCTGTGTAATGCAGCGAAGTATGAACAAATAGCTGATGGTACGGAATATCAGTGCGTAGAAGAAGGGCACTTTCATTAAAGGTCCCATCAGGAAAAGGATCTGAAGAATACAATAAATTATAGCCTGAGATGGGAGAAATAACAGCAGAGTGTAATTTTGGTTCCTGTAAGCAAACACCAACAGGGGCAAACTGGGAGAGTAACATCTGAAGCTCACCCCGATTACCCCTGAGGCCGCGTATATTCCACTGTAAATAGGCCATGATTGGCAATGATAAAGATACTTGAAATCCGCAGGTAAGGGTTCCTACGGACTAGAGGGGTTAGAAAAGTCCACATGCGGAGGCAGTGGAAAACGTTCAAGCAGCGAAGGAACGGTGCGCTGTGAAGAAAGGAGTTGCGCAGATGGAGCAGAGGAGAGAGAAAGAGCGGAAGGTGGATCAGTGTCCATTGATGGTTTGGTCTCTGCAATATATTCAGAGATTGCTTCAAGTGTTTCGGAATTCAGAGACGTCGTATGGGAGACAATATTGGAAATGGTAGGGGGAGGATGAGTAAAGATTGGAACTGTATTGGACTGTACCAAGGTAGGGGGGGGCGAAAGGGTGGAGGGAACTGGAGAAGCATGGCAGGGGACAGAAGAGGCAGAAACCTGGGAGGTGGCAGAAGAGGAAGAAACTTGGGAGGGAACAGGGGAGGAAGGTACAGTACGAGGAGGAGGGTGAACCTCTACACTTGTAACTGAGCCAGTGAGAGGGGGAGAACCAGGGACAGAGACAGGGAGGGTAAAATGAGGAGGTGGAAGATGGGTAGGAGGTGTTAACGGACCTTTTTTTGACTTTTGAGAAGTAGAGGGACGATTGGGAGGAGGTGTCGTACGAGGTCTCGTCGATACTGAGGCTTGTGAGAGAGAACACGAAGAAGCGAGATCAGACTGAGGCGTTGAAGTAGGGACGTCTGAGCCGAGGACAGCAAAAGGATTAGATACAGGAGTGACTATGGGAGAGGTAACCACAGAGGTGGGTGTAGAAGATGGGATACCAGAAGTGGGGGGACGTTTTGAAACACGGGAATAAGAAACACGTGGGAGTCTCCCTTGGAGGCGGAGATGAGAAACTGCCATGGCATAAGGGAGACCTTCTGTCTCTTTGAGGTAACGGATTTCCCGCTCGTTTAAATAGACTTGACAACGGCGAGAGTACAAAGGGTGAGCCTCATGACAGTTAAGGCAAGAGGGAGATCGATTGCAAGACGTATTAGAATGGTCATCGGCACCACAGACTGGGCATTCGGCGATAGATCTGCAATATTTCGCTGGATGGCCAAATCGCCAGCAATTTCTACACTGTTGTGGTGTAGGGATCACCTTTCGAACTTGTAACCGATGTCCTGCTATATAAACTGAGGATGGGAGTTCTCGGCTGTCAAAAGTTAAACGAGCCACATTGCTAGGGTATCGTCTCCGCCCACGGGCAGGAAGAACGTAAGTGTCTACCTTGAGGATTGGGAGATCTTGGAGTTCCAGCTGTTCAAGAATGTCAGTGCCACATGTCTGGAAATTTTGTTGAACTATGGTATGGGGCAGAATGACGGTACCACTACAAGAATTGAGGGAATGATGTTTTTCAAGAGTGACAGGAACAGTATCGATATGGGAAAGACGAGAGAGCTCATGAGCCTGGGTAGCATTCTGTACGGTGATGATGCGCATACCGCTCTTAAGAGCACGAAAAGAAATATCTTTTCCAGCATGGCGTAGGAGTGCCTTGCCAATACTGTGGTCAGAAAGATAGGCAGTAGAGGAAGTCAGTCGTAAAGTGAAGAATTTAGTCCATTGTTCAGTTTGAAACTGAGCATGGAAAGGTAGTGAAGGACGTGTCGATCGTTTCTGAGAAGAACGAGAAGGTGGAGAAGTATCATCAGCAGGTAATTGTCGTTGGCGTTTAGGCGTGGGACCAGAGTCGGTCCGACGTGGAACAGGTCGGCGATTTGAAAATTGCCGCACCGTAGAGGGAGAGGCTGGAAGCATTGTCAGAGGAGAGCGAAGGTCCGATAAATCGAAGGAGTCAGTCGAGGCCTCAGTACCTGAAGCGGGTGAGGAAACAGCACTGGCAAGAGGTACAGAGGCATGAGGAGTGTCTGAAGAGTGGTCCAAAGATGACTCGGGGTCAGAACAGGGTGCGGTATCAAGAAGGGGCCCAGGGGTAGTAGGTTCATGGACTAGGGCTGCCATGGTTAGGTTACTTCTTTCTTTTTGTTTTTAAGAAAAAAAAAGAAAGAAGAAAAGAAAAATAAAAAAAAGAATAAAAAAAGGGGGGACCGGGGAGGGATAGTTCCTAGGAGGAATGAAAGGGCCAGAAATCTCCCTCTGCGCCCATAAGGACCTCAGCACTGCAAGTAGCGCAGATGCAGCATGGAACCCGTGCCATACCCTACCCATCATGCTAGTAAACTAACAATCCAGGATAGCAACCTCACATCTGCCGAGCTACCTCGGTGGACAAAAGAGAGGGCGGCCGGATATCCACCACAAAGCATACCTCCTTCGGCCACCACCCCCAGAATCCGAAAGGTGGCTTCCAGAGATACACCCGTCGCCCGAAAGACACCCAAAGCTACTCCGGGATACCGGAGAGGGATCGGGACATCCCCAGGCGATCCACATTCCATGGCAAACTATGCCACCGCCAAGAACCTCAATGGAATGGGATGGACCCCGGTATCCTTTCCCCTACCTAGGAACTAGCGTGCCTGTGGGAGAAATCCCAAACGCCAAAAAGAGGAAGGGCAAAAGGGAGGGGTGGGGAGGAGGAGGAGGAAAGGAAAAAGGGGAGGATGGGATAGGGGAGGGGAGATTAGGGGGTAATTAGGTTCGGTCTGAGGAAGAAGACCGACAGGTCTAATTCCTCAGACCAAGAGCCTCTTCACTACGCCAAGGAGCCCCCCTTGAAGAGGTATATAAGTACATGACTCTGAATTGGTAGTAAATACAAGTTGCAATTGCCTTTTTTTGCGATTGCACAATGGATATTTAAGCGACAATGAAGGCAATAATTTCCTGGCCAGTTTATAAAGAATTACTTGACAATGGCTTCTTACAGGTGGTGTCCCGCCATAGTAAATTTAGCAAAATTTTTACAGTAGAATGTTATATAAGTATCTCTCCCACCTGGTATGTAGGCGGGAGAGATACACGATTATACACACCTGGAAAATCCTAGAGGGACTAGTACCGAACTTTCACACGAAAATCACTCACTACGAAAGCAAAAGACTTGGCAGACGATGCAACATCCCCCCAATGAAAAGCAGGGGTGCCACTAGCACGTTAAGAGACCATACAGTAAGTGTCAGGGGCCCGAGACTGTTCAATTGCCTCCCAGCATACATTAGGGGGATTACCAACAGACCCCTGGCAGTCTTCAAGCTGGCACTGGACAAGCACCTAAAGTCGGTTCCTGACCAACCAGGCTGTGGCTCGTACGTTGGTTTGCGTGCAGCCAGCAGTAACAGCCTGGTTGATTAGGCTCTGATCCACCAGGAGGCCTGGTCACAGACCAGGCTGCGGGGGCGTTGAGCCCCGGAACTCTCTCCAGGTAAACTCCAGGTAATTGGGGGCGATGATTTTTTCAATAAACATAGAAGGGTTCTGGTGTTACCCAAACATCTTCATCAGGGAGGTTGCTCAATATCATTGGTCGATGGTAATCATCTTTATGGATAAAAGGATGGACCCTCTGTGGAAGAGTCATTCTTTGAGTTCTGTGAGGAGGAGTATTGATGATATAATCCATGGTATTTACAACTTGTAGAGGATGTTCTCTATCTGGCATGTTGAGTTCTTGCATTGTATAGAGTTGTTTCTTCTTCAGGGTGTCAAGGCATACATTTAAGGCAGTAATATCTTGTTGTATGTGTAAATCTGCCATTTTAACTCTGTCTCTCCTCCTGGCACCCGTAATGAAGCGAAGAGCTCTATTCTGGACCCGTTGCAACCGTAGCATGTTGGTCTTTGTTGTTAATGTCATTGGGACACATGGATATTCGAGTATAGGCCTTATTATCATTTTATCTAGATGTTTTTTGACATGTGGAGGGGCTTGATTGAATCGAAAGAGACTGCTAAGACCGGCTTTGGCTATATTGATCTTTTTAGTTACATGAGATGTTCACTGGAGCAGCCTGTCTATTTCATATCCCAAGATCTTGTTAGGGTTTCTAATGGCTACAGGTGTACTTCTGATGGAGATACCCCTTTATCTTCGATGGTTGATGCAAAACATCCTATCCTGCTAACAAGGACTTTGTCAGGATTAGTTGTAATTCTCCATTTATTTTCCCAATTAGATGTTCGACGAAGTTCAATATTCATTTTTTCTATGACTCTCTCATACTTGTATTTTCCTGTTACCAGAGTTGATGAGATGACATGGATAACATCATCTGCAAACTGTGTTATAATTGTATCATTAAACTCCGGTTGAGGAAGGTCATTCACATAAATGTTGAAGAGAATTGGACTAAGACAAGAACCTTGTGGGACACCCGCTGTTGGTATAAAAGGCTCTGTCGACCTGCCATGAAAGGTGGGAATGATTTTTCTTTGAGTTAAAAAATTATATATTAATCTGAGAAAAGTCCAGTATGGTCTTGTAGGTCAATGAGTTTGTATATAAGACCATCATGCCATAAGCTATCAAAAGCTTTATGAACATCTCTGGTGGCAATTAGGGCAAGATTGCCTTGATGTTTCAGACTTGCTACAGTATCGAAAATAATATTTATTGCATGATGGGTACCTCTATGTCTTCTAAAGCCAAATTGTTTCTCAGTAAAAAGGTGATTAAACTCCATATAGTAGTTCAGTCTGTTGGAAATGATCTTCTCAAGAACTTTTCCAGTGACTTCAAGTAAAGATATAGGTCTATAGTTCCTTGGTTGGTGGATGTCTTTATTGGGCTTAGCAAGAAAGATCATCCTAGCAGTCTTAAAAACCACTGGAAAATGTCCCGAGGCCAAGATGGCATTAAAGATACTAACCAAAGACTGTTTACAATTTCTGGGTAGGAACTTTATTTGTTTCATTGTTATTGCAGAGAGACCAGGGGCTCTATTTCACATTCTTCCAATAACCTGACTCATCTCGAGTAATAGGTCTAGTAAGCGGGTGGGCGTCTTCAAGAGTTGATGTATCGATAGAAGGTAGTGGTAGTAGATCATCTAAGTTCTCATCTCTCCATTTATTTACCAACTGATAGTGATTATTGTTAAATCGACGACTGTCATTGTGGGAGAGAATTTTCTCCCATACATCACCCATCAAATTAGCCTGGTCCTGTGGATCATCAAGTTTAATCTCAACATCTTCATCATCCTCATCAGTGAAGGTATGAATTAGGTAGTTAGGAGCCTTGTGCTTTGCCCCTAACAGTTGTTGGATCTTACTCCAAAATTTTGCTGGCTCACGTTTATACTGATTAGCTTGGAGTACTAGCAATTTCCATAAGTCATGATTGTGATGACTAATCATGTTAATTAATTCTTGCCTTAATCTGTGCAATGTAGCTACTGGTGGTTGTCGCATTTGAAGATGCCTTCGACATTCTGCTTGATAATTTACATAAGAACATAAGAAAGGAGGAACACTGCAGCAGGCCTGCTGGCCCATACTAGGCAGGTCCTTTACAATTCATCCCACTAACAAAACATTTGCCCAACACAATTTTCAATGCCACCCAAGAAATAAGCTCTGATGTGAAAGTCCCACTCAAATCCAACCCCTCCCACTCATGTACTTATCCAACCTAGATTTGAAACTACCCAAAGTCCCAGCCTCAATAACCCAAATAGGTAGACTGTTCCAGTCATCAACTACCCTATTTCCAAACCAATACTTTCCTATGTCCTTTCTAAATCTAAACTTATCTAATTTAAATCCATTACTGCGGGTTCTCTCTTGGAGAGACATCCTCAAGACCTTATTAATATCCCCTTTATTAATACCTATCTTCCACTTATACACTTCGATCAGGTCTCCCCTCATTCTTCATCTAACAA